>NC_043700.1:190796321-190856582 GCF_006229205.1 Suricata suricatta
GCACACGGATGCCTCGCAGCGTGGAGCGGCCGCCGGTGGCCGGATCGCTTCGTGGCCTTGGCCTGGCCACAGCCCCCGGCTGAAACTGATGCGGACAAGGCCTTCTGTCCCCTGCAGCCCCAGGAGCCCGCCACAGCGTGGGGGCGTCGGGGAGCCCGAGCAGACGGAAGGCCGCGGCTGGCCCTACCGAATGTCCCGAGTCCTGTCTGGGAGAGCTCTGCTTGAGGCCCCACGACAGGACGGCCGCCCCTGCCCTCCCCCGCTGTCAGCAGCTCCTGTGTGTGACGTCCTCCTGCTGCCCTCCCCCAGGAAGGCCCCTGGCCCTGTCGGCCACCAAGTTGGCCAGACCCGCTGAAGTGAAGTCTGAAGCGCCCCAGCTTCATGACAGGGCCCAGTGCCAGCTCCCTGGAAGCCGGTGGCCCTGAGCAGGGAAACCGGGGAGGAGCCATGCCTGTCCTACCTCAGGGCCTTTGCATGTGCTGTTCTTGTTTCCGGACGCCCACCTGGACTGGTTCCTCGGAGTGTTTCAGTCTCTGTCCACATGTCACCACACGGGAGAGCGACCCGTACTGCTCTGCCTGAAATAGCAGCGTCCACCCCCCAACACACACACATCTTTGCTCCCTATTCTGTGATTCACTGCACTGCCTGACGATATGCATTTCTTCTACTTACCTATCATCTGACTGTCCCTCCGCAGCGTCAGCTCCCTGGACCAGGAGCCCTGGCATCTGGTCGCCCACCAAGAAGCGGTGAAGCCAGAACCAGGGCCCCTGCTTTCCCTGTGGCCCAAGAGGGGTGGCCACATGCTGTCCCTGGAATTTTCTATCATGGGACGTCTACTCTTGAGGTGCTCACAGGAGAAGGGGGATGGGGAAGGTGGGAGGGGTGAGTGGAGGCGAGAATGGCTCACACGGAAAATCAGACACACGGGGACAGACAGACAGACCCACAGACGCAAGAGAGGTTTGGAGCTGCCGCATGGAAGAACTCTGAGAGACTTGGGTGAAGAAAGGACACACGCGGAGATACCAACACAGAGAGACAGGGACAGAGCTAGAGGTGCATGAAGAGAGCCAGAGGCCCCCGCCCGGAGGGACAGAGATGGACGGCGGTAACTGTGTCTGCCCGCGCCCACGGACGCCCCCGGGGCCCCGGGGCCTGGGCCGCAGCCCGCACAGCCCGTTTCTTCATGTTGCTGAAAAGTCGAGCCCTTCTCCTTCCTTCCGTCTGCAATTCCAGCGTGAGCTGCCGGCCGCACCCCCGGATGCTCAGGCACAGAAACTCCAGACACGCTTTGGCTTGGCCCGTTTCCAGAGAAGAATCTGTCTTCGGGAAAAATGCCCCTCAGGGGAGAGGAAGCAGATCCTGACATCCCCGGGGGGCCCGCACGGGTCACGTTCACCGTGAGCAGGTCCTCGCACAGCGGTGGTGGCTGTGGGAGCATGCACGGGGCCGTCCCTCATGGGACCGTTGACATACGGGGACATCCTGGTCTTTTAAAACAGAAGTTGAGTCATGTTCTAGAATCCACCCAGCAGCAGCCCCTGGGAGCCAGGAGACTCGGAGGCACCCACCGGCCGTGTGGTTATTGACAGGGGTCCTGAGAGGCTCACCCAGTCATTCATCAAACGCCCCTGTGCTCCTGGTGCCGGAGTCTCCCCAAAACCCCGCTGTCTCCCCGTCTCCGCACCCAGCCCAGGGCCAGACACGCAGCAGGCACCCAGAAATGTGCGGTGTGTGAGTCGGGCGGGTAGAAGGAAAGAAGGAGGAACAGATGGATGATGGGAGGGCCGACGGGCAGGAGGATCGTGGACGAAAGAAGGGTTGGACAGATGGATGGATGGAGAGTCATTGAGGGAAGGAGATGGGAAGGGTCCCTAGGGGGCTGGGGGTGTCAGCCAGAAACAAGCCCAGAATACCCTGGGGCGCCCCCCCTGGTCTAGAGCGGGACCCACGGGATGGGACCCCACCCTTACCGACATCTCCATACCTGCCCCCTGGCTTTCCGAGGGCAGGACCTCTGCTCCCCCTCCCCCTCCCCTGCATGCCCCACTCAGGCCATGGTCACTGCCCTCCTGCACGCTCCTGTGGAGGAGGGGTCTCTGTCCCCTACCGATGGGCACTCATGAGGGCGTGGCTGTCCTCCTAGGAGCCCCCTGGAAGTGTGGGACCCTGGATTGCTGTAAGGCCACAGCCCTACACGGGGGCTGCCCCCTAGGCAGTGGCCCTCAGGGACCGTGGGGCCTGAGCCAAGTCACTTAAAGTGCCAGAGCCTCTGTTTCTTCCTTTTCCTTGGCGGGTTCTGCGGCCCCTGCGAGGGGGTGTGGGGGAGCCCCCGGCACTGACCCTGGACCCAGAGCCACGCCGGGGACCAGAACTACCGCTTCCTCGGCAGATGGACGGGGAGGGTTGCCAGCTGTAGGATCTGCAGACCTGGCCCACCTGCCTCTTCACCTACTCGCTGTGGGGCTCTGAGGAAGTCACTGAGCCTCTCTGAGCCTCGGCTTCCCCGGGTCTGAACCCGGACTCTGTGTTTCCAATGGAGAGCCCTTGGGAGAGGACCCGGGCTATGGGCGTAGTCACATGACTTGTGAGTGAGTCCTGGCTCCGGCGGAGACCCGCGCCTCCCCTCTGAGGTGGCACCCGCCGGCGGAAGTGCCCCCAGCCGGGGGACGCGGCTTCAGCTTGGCTCCGGGAGTGACGTGCGCACAGAGGGTCCCACGCGGCCGGGGGTTCAGGGGGGCCTCTTGCAGCACGTGCGTCCCCGGGGCCGGTTCGAGTCGGGAACCGCAGCACCATCTGCCTGGGACACTGGGGCCCGGGGTAGCAGGGGCAGGTGCTCCATGTGCAATGACCCCACATGCTCCCAGGGAGGGGATCGGGGCAGGGCCGGGCGCTCTGTGGCGCCCCCAGCCCACCTCCCCCTGCCCGGCAGCCCAGTGGCGGGAACCGTCAGTTCTGCCAGCCTGTCCCATGGTGGCACCTGGGAGATGGGCCACACGTGGGATTTTCACCTGCCTAGAGGCATCTCGCCATGATTTAGGTTTCAAACGGGGTCCTCTAACGGGTGGGGGGCTGTGCGTGCTCCCGCAGCGCTGCAGGGGCTGGGACAGCCCGGGTGCCCAGACCACGCCACGCCTGTGGGCGCTTGATGTGTGACCCAGGGGCCGCGCAGGGCGTGGGGGGGGGACTTCCAGAAGGAGGAGCAGGCACGAGGGGCCACCGCTGAGGGACGCAGCAACTTGACCCTGGCTCTCACCCGACACGGAAGTGAGGAGGAGTCACCAGAGGTGGGGTGTGCAGGGCAGGGAGAGGGTGGGTGACCTCCCAGGGTGGAGGGTAACCGGGCACCAGGGCCCTCTTCCCAGGAGCTGGTGTTCTCGATGCGGAGTCAGACCATAAACCACCAAAACACGTGCATGATGTCAGGGAGCGATGATCCTGTGGCTGGAAGTCAGGATAAGGGCCGAGAGCCGGGGGCAGGGGCCCGGGACACTGTCCCAGGGACGGATACTTGAGCGGAGCCTGGGGTGCAGTGGGAGGTCGGCCCTGTGTGCCTCTGGGAAGCAGAACAGCACGTGCAAAGGCCCAGAGGCAGGCTCCCCATGCGGGCCGCGTTTCCTGGGCCGTGTGGACAGTGCTCAAGTCTTCAAGAAATGACAGGTAACAACATGGAGAAGTACTGCCACCAGGGAACTTGCCCTGGCCTCGGTGCCCGGGGTTTTCACGGAGGTTGGACTTGGAGCCCCGTGGCCATCTCCAGCCCTCCGCAAGGAAAGCCATGCCAGCCGCCCCCAGACTGCCCCCAGACGGCACATGGTTTGCACGTCCTGGCCGGCTGGCAGAGGCCTCGGGTGAGCAAAGCCACCCTTCCAGGGCCTCCCGCCTCGCGGGGAAGGACGTGGAGGCCAGCCGGTGCATCCTGGGCCGGGCACTGTGCCGGAATGCTCACGTCTGTCATGTCTGTTAGCGCTGGGCTGGCCCGGGGTGTACAGAGGGGCACCTGCGGTCCCCTGAGCGACCAGCTCAAGGTCACACTGCAGTCAGCCTGTCCCCAACCTCCTCCACCCGAGGGCGACGTGGGCCACGGCTGCAGACCGCTGTCTGGAATAATGCTGTAAGCATGGGGGCGCCTCGTGGGGGGTGGGCTGGGGACACTTGTGGCCACGTTGGGGCTTGCCACCTGCCTGGCCTAGAAGGGGCTCTGGAGGGGCTCAGAGAGCTCGCCTCAGGTCCGCCGCACACCCTGCTCTCCCCACCCCCACCCCCCACCCCCTGCTGGCGGGGGTGGGGGACCACGTGGCCGGGAGCCGCCTCTGCTGTAGCTGAAAGAAGGGCACGTGGCCGCCTGTGTGTCCCGCCGGCCCCACGGCTGCAGACAGAGGCCCCTGGCGCTGCCGCTGCAAACGGCCGGCGCTCTGCAGGCGGGAGCATTTATGTACCGTTGTCAGGCTCCGAAAACCTTCCCCTGATGACTTCCCAAGGCGTCTTTGCGTGACATGGGGGCCTGGTTCTGCATCGCCGTCTTGCCCGCAGGTTGGAGGAGACACAGAGGTCTGCCTAGGACAGCCCCGAGTCACCTGCACGGAGACCCTGCTCGGGGCCCAGCGATCTCAGTCCCAGTTGCTCCCTGGGCCGTTCAGCGGCTGTGACTTGGAGCAAGGGACTGCCCTTCTCTGGGTCTGTGTCCCTGTCACGGGAGAGGTGTGGGGGGGTGCCCGCGTGGCCCCCACCGTGTGGCCGGGTGCTGAGCGCCCGTGCTGGACTAGCCGCACTGGGCGAGGGCTGGGTCGTGGGTCCGTCCGGGCGCTCGCCCAGCAGCATTCCTGGCTCCTGCTTCGTGCCGGCCTCGGGCGGGGGGCTGGCCTGTGAGGGGCTCCGGGGGACCCGGAAAGCCCACCACGGTGGGGCAGGTGTCTCGGGAAGTCGTGGGTGTGCAGAAGGTGCGTGGCGGGGAGGGAGGCCGGGGGGCAGAGCGCCTCTTCACCTTTTGAGGCTCTGCCCTGAGTTCACCTTGGCTCCCCTCCCGGCCCTGCCTCCCCGCCGGGCAGACTCCCCTTCCCCGCCTGCCCCCTGCCTGTCATGTGTCTGGAAGGTGTGGGCCCAGCGGGGCTGCTGGAGGAAATGGGAGAGGAGACTCGCTTAGTGTGGAATGCAGCCTCTGGCCAGCACCGCCCGCCGGTCTTGTGGGCTGGAGAACACAGGAGATCGCCTGGCCGAGGGGCTTCCTGCCCCCTGGGGAGACCCCGTCTGTGCACTTGATGCCCCCAGGGCCCCAGGAGGGTGCGGCTGTGGAGGAGGCTGATTCCCGGGAAGGAACCGGAGACGCCCCTCTCCTGCCCCCAGCCGCACGTGGGGAGCAGCATTCCCAGTCACAGGGGTGCAGGCGGGGGTCGTGTCCCTGTCTCACACTGTCCCACCTGGAGGTGGCTGTGGGCAAGGACGGGGCCGCACGGGGCGGGCAGAGCGCACGGGGCAGCCAGGCTGCTGCGGCCACGCTCGCCTCCTCTGTACATCGGTCTCTGCTCGCCGTCTCCTCCTCGCCCTCCCCTCGCAGGGGTGTCGGGAGGATTATGAAGGGAGCTAGCACGTGCAAAGCGTTTGGTCCTCAGGGAACTTGACAGAAGGGGGATGACTTACTGTCCCCTGGGGACACAGTCTGGAAACGGAGGTCTGTTGGCCCCTCTTCTTAAACTATTCAGCTTTGTCATTGAATCAACCTTCGTTTGTATCCCAGGAACTTTTTGCCTTAAAAAGAGTTGTTTTTCAACCCAATATCCCCAGTTTCGTGGCTTAAGAAATTCCTTGATGTTCGCTGACCTGGAGCGTTCTTTGTGTTGTGTCTATTTCTTACTTAATGTCTGGACTTTATATTCAAGAATTCCTCGTGACGTTCAGAAATAGAATGCGCTTCCAGATCGCCCGGATCTCCTCCGCTAACGCCTCTCTGCCTTTAGTCCTCTTCTTTAGCGCGCCGACTACCCCGTCCAGGCTGCCCGTGGCCGACGCTGAACACGCTGGACAGTCACCCCAAAAACCAGTGTGGAGGCGTCAGATCTGTAACCTCTGGCTCGGCGTGTGAAAGCATTATCATTCTCTGCCAGGACCCCCTAAGTAAACGAGGCCCCTCGTTTTTAAGATACTGAGTTGTACGATGTTCTCAGATCTGAAAACACATGTTTAAAAAAAATTTTTTTTTATGTTTTTTATTTATTTTTGAGAGACAGAGAGACTGCGCGAGCAGGGGAGGGTCAGAGAGGGAGACACAGAATCGGAAGCAGGCTCCAGGCACCGAGATGTCGGCACAGAGCCCGACATGATCTCACAAACCATGAGATCATGACCTGAGCTGAAGTCGGAGACTCAACCGACTGAGCCCCCCAGGAGCCCCTGAAAACACATTTTTTAAGAGCCACACAGAAGCTCGGCTTCATAGAGCAGCCCGGCTCTTGGGACGTGACCCTGGGGGAGGAGCCAGCAGGCATAGAGTAACGAAGTTGCTGTTTATGGAGGGCACAGGGGCTTGGCCACCGTGAAGCAGTGAGTTTCCCAAGTGCCCAGCACAGGGTGCCCTGGGTGCTGGTAGAGGCGCCCAGCGCAGGTCCAGTCTGGTGGCAGCCCCTCAGCACGGCCACAGGGCCTGGATGGAAGGCAGCACCGCCAACAGGAGAGGCCAACCATCTGGTGATGAAATCAGAACGAATTTTGTGTACATGCTGGAAATGAATGCTACAAATGTAATCACATGTGTACAACGGCCGGACGGGCATAGAGGAACGAGGGGCCGGGTCATGGTTGGAGCAGAAATTTCTTTTCTTTTGTTTTTGAAAAATGTTTGCTTATTTTAAGGGGCGGGGAGGGGCAGAGAGAGAGGGAGGGAGACACAAAATCTGAAGCAGGCTCCAGGTTCTGAGCTGTCAGCACAGGCCTGATGCGGGACTCGAACCCATGAACCATGAGATCATGACCTGAGCCGAAGCCAGATGCTTAACTGACTGAGCCACCCAGGCGCCCCTAGGTTGTCCTATTATCTTTAAATGATTCCAAGGAGAGTGGAGGACGTGTTGGCATATCAAGATGGAAGTGTTGTTGTAAGTGGATTTGAGACCTTCTGGATTGTTCCAAAGGGTAGATTCAGGTCACAGGGGTAGCCCAACCTGGCCCCGCCCCCAGTGCCAAGCGCGGACCTCTGGCTGGCAGCTCACGCGGGCTTTCTCACGGTGGCCCTGCCGACCGTCTTCCAGGACGAACGGCTCCGCGGGGCCGAGTTATCTGCTCCGTAGCAAGTCTTTCCGTGTTATTATCTGTGTTATTCTACTTGGATGTTTTCTGTTTGAGGTGACATTTTTGGACTTCAGACGGGCTTGGCGCGCTTCCAGATCGGTTGGTCCCCGGGGATGCAGGCATCAGTGTGCTTCACCCTGGGCACTGGCGGACTGAGGGTGGCCTTGGGCAGGGCCCGTCCCCTTCACCGGAGTGCTTACGTGTCCCGACAAAATCCAGAGCGACCCACGCTGCCCCCCTCCCAGCCCATCCCCACTCGCCCCGTGTCAGGACTGTCACCTCCCCTGGAGACAGAAACCCTGCCAGGCCCCTCCAGCCCCCCTGTCAGATACGACTTCCCCAGTTACTCCAGAAGACACAGCAATGTCTGTCTGGTCCCTGGGTTGCTGGTCAGTGACCACACCTGGTGTCGGTACAGCTGTGGCCTCCGCCTGCAGCCTGTGAGATTCCGGGCCGGTTGACACCCCATTCCTGCACCTGCAGCGGCTGATGGCCCTGCCGTCCCTCGGCCCGTGGCCTGCGCTCGGCTGGCGTGCTGCCTGCCCCGACCTTTGTCCCCCACTTCTAAAGACCGTCCCCTCGTCAGCTGGGAAAAGAACTATTGCCAAGGCCCCGCCTTGTGCCAGGGTACAGCCTCCAGAAACAGGGGTGCTGGGGGGCTCAGTCGCTCAGCGTCCGACTCTTGGTCTCAGCTCAGATCATGATCTCGTGGTTTGTGGGTTCGAGCCCCGCGTTGGGCTCTGTGCTGATGGCACGGAGCCGGTTTGGGATTCTCTCTCTCTCCATCTCTCTCTATCCCTCCCCACCTCGTGCTCTCTCTCTCTGATAATAAACTTTAAAAGAAAAGATAAACCTCCAGAAATAAAGCCAGCCACACCCTCGGTGTTCCCTGTGGCCTCTTCCTTTCTCAGAGCAGGAAGGGGGTAGGAGGTGGGGTGTAACTCAGAACCGGGGTCACATAGAGCTTTGCCCTTCCTGAGCCCCGGGGAGTGACTTCACCTCTCGGCATCCCCTGCTCCTCGCCCGCGCACCGAGAGCCCCTGGCTGGATGGGCTTAGATGAGGTGAGCCGCCGAGTGACTTCACCCTGGGGACCCGGCGGCCGCAGCACGTCATCGGTGTCGGCCCTGGACCCGGCTGTGTGAGGCCGTGGGCCGCGGCCGTGTTCTTGCCTCTGCCTGGAACCTGGGCGTCTCTTCCTTCCTTGCCCCTGCACGGAGCACCCAGCTCCCAGGGCCAGTGTCCAGGGCCCATGGCCAGGGGGCTCCTCCTGAAAGATGCCCTCCCCTTTATCAGTGCGTCTTCCTCCTCCTTCCCCTTTGAGCCCCCAAGTTCTCTGCAAGACCCCCCAGGCCCCCCAGGCACACCTACGGGCTTCTTTAGGTTCCTGCGAGAGCACGGGCACGTCCCTCCTCAGGGCCCCCTGCAGGCTTCCAGGCCCTTCTCTGGGCTCCCTGGGCTCCATTAGCCCTGCAGGCTCTGAGAGCTCACGGAACCCACTCTAGGCCCCGGATGCTCATCTTTGGGCTGCATTTCCATGGTCCACGCGCTGGAGTCGGGGCCCCCGGAGGCGGCACCGTGTCCTGCTCCACAAAGATGTCCAGGGGCTCGGCTCACTCGGGCCAGCACTGGGTCCCCGAGGACCCCTGCTCGGTGCCAAGGGGAGGGGGAGGTTACCCCACTGCTGCCGGTCTGTGAGGGGGTCTTAGAGGACAGCATGCAGGAGGAGGGGCCGGGGGCCGGGGCAGTGCCTGGTGACTGGCTGCCATGGCATCATCCCAAGATCCGAGCAGCAGGCATGGACCCTGCTGCCGGGTTCCCTGCCCGCCGGCTCCTGCGCGCCGTACAGGAGCCTCAAGTGAGCTCCCGGCAGTGTGACGGCTCCCAGGTGCGACCAGCTCGCATCCCCAGGTGTTTGCACAGCTGCAGCCAGAGACGAGGGGGCAGCGTCTGGGAGCGGGCCGTGCCCGGCCCAGCTTCATTCTGGAAGGATCCGCCAGCGAGCGTCACAACACCTGCTGCCTGTGAGCACATGGCATCAGCAACGCGGCGGCTGGGAGGCACACGCGGGGGGCCGGTTGGGAGACGGGCTTGTACACCCCACGTCCGGGACACTGTGGGTTCAGACGCAGACTCTGAAGCTCCCCTCTGCCCCCCACCCCCTTGGCCAGCTGGGAATGACGCCCGTGACGTACAGTGTGCTCCACGTGATGCTCCAGCTTCCCGGGTGGGACAGGCCCTGCAAGAGACATGGGGTCAGGGGCGCCTGGGTGGCTCAGTTGGCTGAGCATCCAACTTCGACTCAGGTCAAGATTTCACCGTACATGGGTTCGAGCCCCGCATCAGGCTCTGTGCTGACAGCTCAGAGCCTGGAGCCTGCTTCCAATTCTGTGTGTCCCTCTCTCTCTGCCCCTCCCCTGCTCATGATTTGTCTCTCTCTGTCTTTCAAAAATAAATAAAAATGTAAAAAAAAATTAAAAAAAAAGAGAGAAATGGAGTCAGAAAGTCCAGCCTCGTGGGGTGGGCGCCGTGCCCCGTGAACACCTCCAGGGACATCACTGTACCACTCAGGGCACAGCCTGGGTTTTCTGTAGTTCCTGTGTGATTGTTAAGAAATCCCTTCATACTCCCCGAGCCTCGGTTTTTCCATCTGTAAAATGGGAAGGCACGCTCCTGTTTGAATGGTCTTCCTGGGTCTGTGAGCCCGTGTGTCCGCCCCCAGCACAGCATCCAGTGCGCGGCGGGCCTGTGGTTTTGCTGGGCGCCCCTCCCCCAGGCCCTTCACGTCAGAGGGGCCTGCTCTTCAGACCCCGCCAGCGGGTGCAGCGAACAGGGGTGACTGGTCTGCCGTCCCCCCCACAACGACGCTGTGTGCCCCTGGGGACTGGGCCATTTCTTCCTCACCTCACCCCCTTGCAGGGCCCCGACTCCCCACTCTTAGGCCACTTTCTGGATTTTGCTTGAATGACTTGACCAGCCCTAGGAGCGCCCCGCCCTGCCCCTAATATCTTCCGCTGACCCCACGTCCATTCATGTAGGAGCCCCGGCCTCGGGTCATAGCCCGCCGGGGGTCCGTGACTTGTCAGTGCCGGAGTGCCCGGGGGGAAGCCAGCTCGGGGTCTGCTCCTCCTCCTCACCCAGTCACGGGCGCTGTGCAGGTGGGGGTTCCATCTGGACTGGCCCCGGGGTCTTCTCCCAGGCTCTCCCCGCCATCCGGGGCAGAACAGGAGCTGGACCTCAGCCCCCTGCAGCTGCAGCGACCTCTCAGCCCAGGTTGGTCTAGCCAGGCCCCAGGAAAGATGGGGAAATAGCAACAGAGACACAGTTTCATTGGGGGCACCGGCAGGACAGAGATTCGGCCGCTGCACCCACGTGTGGCATGTGTTTGTATCAGTAACCCAACCTGGCAGCCAGCGGCGGCCCCTCCCTCCTCGCCCGGCCAGCGTTTCCAGGGCAGTCGAGGCCTGTCCCCCTCCCCCGGACGCTCTTCGTTACAAGGGAGATGCTCCAGGTCGGCCCTTGACCTGGACACTGAACGCACATCCTGCTGGATGGAATGTGAAGGCAGGACAGGGCTGTGCGTTCTCAGGGCGTGAGGAACCGGCACCGGGGCGCCTGCACCTGTTAGCCGTCGGCCGGCATGCCCCGCAAAGCGTCCTGATCCTTAGAGCACACAGTGGGGTCCACACGCGGCTGCAGAGCGAGGTCGCCGGGACCCCACGGCCACGGCCCTGAGGGCACCACGCACTCGCTTCCCTCACCCCTCTAATCTCACACGGGGTCATCAGCCCCTGTTACAGACCCGCGTCAGTCATCAGCCCCTGTTCTCAGGCACCTCCCCCAAGGCCACGCCCCTGCATGTGCCCCGGCCACGCCCCTGCAGGTGCCCCGGCCACGCAGGGGGGCCGCCTCTCACACCTGCCCTGCGGTCCAAGCTGGCTGGTGGGGGGACGGGCGGGAGATGGGGGCTCATCTGCTGGACGGGCGGGGGCGGGAGCTGAACATATGTCCCTGATGATGAAATAATTATAGAGCCTGAAAATGGCTCAATTAAATTATTTTTAAAAAGTGAATATGTACAAACACTCAGCAATTAAGCACCGATTTGCGAAGAGCGACTTTCCTGTGCGCCTGCGTGTCCCCCGCGTCTCTTTGCTGAGTCTCAGAAGCCGGCTTTTTATTTTTAATTCGAATAAATGCAGATTGGAATAATCAGGCTCTGCGTTCACAGATGCCCTTAGGAGGACCCAGAGCTGGCAGGGGTGCAGAGAGCGGAGGAAGGGTCACCCTGGGGGAAGGCCTCGCACGGGGGTTCAGGGGTCACTGGGGCAGCTGAGGAAAGGGCACGTGGAGGCGGGGGCGGGGCTAGAGCTGGGACAGGGTCACTTCTAATTTCCACACTTCCGCTGGGAAACTCCTGCTGCCCAGAGAGGGAAACCTGCTCACCTGAGGTCACACAGCCTCCACCTCCGACACCAGAGCACCTCCATAGGAATCCAGCAAGCCTTTATTGAGTGCTAGCTGTATGCCTGGGCTGAGGATTCTTGGGTGATCCTGGCGACCGCCGTCCTCACCGACTGCATGATTCGCACTGACTTCAGAAGGAGGCCGTGGTAGGTTCGCCGTTGGTCAGAGTCCCTGGCTTCCAGGCGCAGAGACGACCTGTCTTCTGTTCCCCTCCCACATGGGGGTCTGCCGGGAGTCGGCCCGTGCGCAGTAGGAGGGGAGGGGTCCTGCGCGGCCTTGGCTGTGTGTCTGGTGGCCCTGCGTCCAGAACCTCCTCTCCAGTCGTTGGGTCAGGACCTGCCCTCCCCCAGCTTGACCTCATCGTGACTTGATTACATCTGCAAAGGCTTCTTCCAGATAAGGTCACATTCACAGATTCTCGGTGGGCAGGAGTTTGGGGGGGTACATTACTTAGCCAGCCACAAATGACTTTCCCCTAGCCAGGCGCAAAGCACTCTCTTCCTTCCTGCCTGCCTCTGCCCAAGCATCACCGTACCTGAGGGGCCCTCCGCCAGACACAGCCACCCCACTGCGCCCTCCGCCCAGCCCCATCACACCTGCTGCTGTGGGATCTGGTTTAGCACCCCCTTTGCCACACCCCCTCCCCGTGTCACGCCCCCTCCCCTCCCGCACTAGCTCCTCTCTAGGGCCCACACCAGCAGATGCCATGGAGTGAGCAGGGATCAGCGGCCCCGAGACCTGGTGGGAATGGAGAGGAGTCTGGATCCCGGGGAAGCATCCAGGCTGAGGCAAGGGCACGTCAGGGACGGAGGGAAGGGTGGACGGATGGCAAGGTATCCGGGAGGCAGAAGCTACGGGCAGGTCTTAGCCCCAGCTTGCTGGTGGTGGTGGGAGAGCAGAGGGACAAGAGGCTCAGAGGTTTCGGTGACTCGCGCTCGGAAACACAGCCTCTGGTTTCTGCGGAGACTCGTAATTTCCTGGGCCTCTGGATTGGCCCTCTGCTAATGGGCCCCTGGCTCCCTCCTTCCCAAAGCAAATCAGTTCTCTGCGGTTTTTTTTTTAATGTTTTATTTATTTTTGATACATAGAGAGACAGAGCATGAGAGCGGGAGGGTCAGAGAGAGAAGGAGACACAACAGGAAGCAGGCTCCAGGCTCTGAGCTAGCTGTCAGCACAGAGCCTGACGTGGGGGCTCGAACCCACGAGAGTGAGATCCGACCTGAGCCGAAGTCGGACGCTTAACCGACTGAGCCACCCAGGCGCCCCTCTCTGCGGCTTTGAGAGTAAGCGCATCCCCAGTCACTCCTCCAGGGGGGCCTCCTCCCTTCTCTCCAGCTCGGCCTCTTTGAGGCGGGGGGCAAGGGCATGAGGGGCCCAGCTGATCCCCTCCAGCTGCCCCAGGGAGGGGACTGCGCGCCCCCCCCCCCGAGTCAGGGGCAGGGATTGCTCCTTGCCCTGGTCTGGGAAGGACCTTGTGACCCACCCTGAGGCCTGTGGGGGACCTGACCTCCGGGAACATGGGGACAGGTGGCCACTAGGCTCCAAGGCAATAAACACAGCCCATCTTCCCCAGGCCTGGGTTTCGCTGGAAGAGTTGGGAAGGAAATACATCGATGCAGGAACCCCTAAGGTACCGTGGAAGGGACGGAAAGGCTTGGGTTGGGGGGTATGCTGCCAGTCCCGGACCGCACCCCGCCCTCCCCCCGGGGCCCCGACAACACCGGGCCAGTCCTGGAAGCACCTGCCGTGTCCGGCCCCAGAGGGGAGGGGGCTGCTTGGGCCGCACTGAGGCCGGGCTCCACAGGCTGCGGGGTCCAGCAGCGGACAAGCAGACGGGCTACTGGGAGGAAGGTTCTGCAGAGCAAACGGCGTGCCAGCCGGGAGCGGCACGGGCCAGCTCGCACGTCCTGGGTCCCCACCTGTTAGCCGAGTGACTTCCGGCAGGAACTGACCACCCGGAGCCTCGTCCTCGTCCTGGGGGGGGTATCTGCAAGAGAGACCTAGTCTCTTTTTTTTAAGTTTATTCATTTATTTTGAGAGAGACAGAGACAGTGTATGTGGGGGAGGGGCAGAGAGCAAGGGAGAAAGAGAGAGAATCTCTGACAGCACAGAGCCCGACGCAGGCCTCGAATTCACTATCTGTGGGATTCGAACTGAGCCGAAACCAAGAGCCGGACGCTTAACTGACTGACCCCCTCAGGCGCCCCCATGGTGACCTAGTTTTGAAGGGTTTTTGAAGAATCAGAAAGGCAGAAGGACCCAGAGGTGCCTGGCACACGAGGGGCCCGCGGCAAACAGTGAGACACACGTGTAGACTTAGGGTCTGGGCAGATCGCTGCGGACTCCAAGGGGGAGGTGACCCGGTGGGGACACCGGCTGGTGTTTGCCGACTCCACACCCAGTCCCAGACCCGAGCGCGTGCTTGGCGAGCCCTCGGGACCCCGTCGCCCCTGCCTCCCGTCACTGGGGCACGCTGCTGGGGGGAGGGGCCGTCGTGGGGCGCTGTGCCCACACCGGCTCGCGGCCTGCGCTGGCTGTGACGCGGGCCGGACGAATCTGCGGCTGGAGGGACCCCTCGCTGACACCTGTCTGTCGTCCTGCCCCCCAGGTCCTCGGACTTCGGGACGTCCTACACCAAGCTCACCCTGCAGCCCGGCGTCACCACGGTCATCGACAACTTCTACATTTGCCCGACGAACAAGAGAAAGGTAGGGGACACCGGGACGGGGGCCCACGCGGCACAGCCCGGCTCCCGGCCACCGCGTGCCACCTGACCGCCTCGCTCACGGCACCCTTCCCGGTTCCGCCTTAATCCTCGCGGACGACTGCATCTAAAGTGCCAGCCGGGCCTTCGGCGGAGGCTGTGGGCGCTTTGTGGGCGTGTCTTCTCACACGGCGTCCAGCGGGGCAGGGCCCCCAGGGGCGCCAGGAAAGACTCTCTCTGGTTTGGGGTCGTCGGAGGGCAGTGGTGATCAGCCCCCATCTTCTGTGGGCTTTTGTGTGTATTTGGCTTTGATTTGGCTTCGATCTGTCATCTGAGATGCACCCTCTGGTTCTCTTGGTCTGAGCGCGTCTCCTGACTGCCCCTCCCCCAGCTGGGGACCGGGAAACCCGCTGTTTCCAGGCTGCCGGCCCGGCTCTGTGAGGGCACCCGGGCGCACACCCGTGCCTGCCTCTTGGCCACGTTGGGACCCCAGGACGAGGTCAGAGGGGGCGCAGGGGCAGAGAGGCCTGTGTGCTTCGCTGCTTCCGGAGAAAGGCTGGGTGTCACTGGGTGTCACTGAAAGGGACTTGTTCGGACAGACCGGGCTCCTTACAGGACGGGAATCCTGACGTCAGGGATCAGAACCCGTAGCCGGTGGCTGCTCAGCCTGAGGCTGGCCCACGGGTGCTGACAGTTGCTCTGGTGACTTTCAAGGGAAGATCAGAGAAGTGGAGCCCGGGAATTCCTGTCACAGGCCAGGAGGGTCCTAGGTACCCAGGGAGGTGTGCCCGCCTTTGGAAACGAGACGAGCAGAAGCAACGAGGGAGGGCCCGGAGCCGGGTTTGTGAGGCCGTGAGGTCGGGGAGGCCTCTACACAGAGGCTGGGCGGGACTGCGGTGAGGACGGACACACGTGCTCTGGGTCCCAGCTCCTCAGAGCCTCGGTTTCCTGGCCTGTAAAGGGGGTGGACGGGAAGGTTACCGAGGATGCGTGTCGTGGGCGGAGGTACAGCGAAGGGGCTTCTGGGTTGGGTTGGGGCTTCGGACAGCCCGAGGCGATGTCAGTGCCGCCGCCCGCAGACTCCTGGAGCACTGGTGGGGGAGGAGGGTGCCTGATCCGAGCGTCTGTGGACAGGGCAGCAGCAGGGGACGGCTGTGCCTTTAAGGCTGAGCTCCCCAGGTCATCTGAAGATTTGCATGTTTGGCCTGGAAATGCCAGTGAGAGTGGAAGGGAGGGTCTGGTCGGGGAGGGGCCTGTGGCGGCCCAAGGGCCCAGCCGACACTCCAGGCGTGGAATGAGTGCCACAAGCAGCAGCAGGTCCCCCTGAATGAGTGATGGCCAGGGCTGCCCTGCACCCGGAGACCCTCCCGCCGCACCTGCTCGGGGCCTGTGTGTAAGCCGCCTGGGGCTCCTCCCCGGGCTTGCTCTGGTCACCTGTGGTTGCCGGGGAGCCTGGGGGACGCTGCCTGAGCTGGGTGTCCCCGGACGCGGTCCAGCTCCTCCACGTCGCCCAGTGAGGGGACCTCAGGGACCCGGGGTCTCAGCTGTGGATGGAGGCAGCGGCGGAGCAGCTCTCTGACTGACTGCGGGGGCGGGGGGGGGGACGGGCGCTGCACAATGACTCCCAAGTGTCCTCTTCCCAGTCCTGTGACTGTCACCTTGCAGGGCTTCACAGAGGTGGTGAGGATTTTGAGAGGCTGTCCAGGTGGGAGAAGGGAATCACAGGGCCCGCGTCAGAGGCAGAGGGATGTGGGGACACAGGCAGAGGCTGGGGGTGGAGCAGGGGCCCCTCCAGAAGCTGCAAGAGGCCCGGAAAGCCTCCCCTGGAGCCTCCAGACAGGAGAGCAGCGGGCGAAGCCTCGGTTTTGCATTTCCTGGCCTCTGACCTGGCAGGGCGGGAGTTTCTGTTGCTCTAAGCCCCTCGGTGGGGAGCACCTTGTTCGGCACCACGTGAGCACACAGCGTCGTCCTGAGGGTGGACTGGAGAGTGGACACACCCTCCGGATGGAATCAGCCTCCCCAGCCCCCAGGGGAAGCCCAATGCCACCCCTCTTCTAAGGCATGGACCCTCTTCCTGCCGGACCCCCGACAGAGAAGCCAAGTCCAGGTCCAGACTTACACAGTGCTCCGGCCTCCCTCCCGGCTCTGATGCCGGCAGACCTACCCCACATACGTCAGAGCCCAGCTGCCCCTCCCTGTGGTCGGGCAGGGGCTCACTGAGGCATGCACTAGCTGCTTCAAAAGACTCTAAGACCCACAGGACGGGTGTCCACCTTGGAGGCGGCAGGGACAGCTGTGGGGCTGGGCAGGAGGGCAGCCTGGGGTCGGGTGGCTCCTTGCTGGGGAGTCGCGGCTGGGTCCACGTCTGGGTCCAGGGTCCAACTCCGCAGCCCACCTGCTCCGTGGCCTTGCCCAAGTTCTGAACCGCCTGGCCCCGGTTTCTCCTCGGTGGATTGGGGGTAAAAGCAGCGTCCGGTTGGTGGGATGAAATGAGGTGCTGTTTGTCACGTGCTCTGAACAGGGCTTGGCTTAAGCAAAGTCCAGGCCAGTGCCCCAGGACCGTTTGTCCTTAGAAAGGACGTCCTTGCCAACCACCTGAGGCTGTGAGGGTAGGAGCCGGATCTGGGGGATGGACACCCACGCAGGCGGCAGCGGCCAGCTGTGTCTGTCGGGCAACGGGGGGTAAGGGGCTGTCGTGGCCTGTGACAGGGGTCAGGAGAGGGCCACTGCCTTCTCAGGCCTGCCCACGCCTCTCTGTGTGGAGGGAACAAGGCAGCCGAGCCTCCGGGTCTGGAAAATGAAATGCCAGGGGGCACCTGGGGGGCTCAGCCGGTTAAGCACCAGTCTTCAGCTCAGGTCATGATCTCGCAGTTTGCGGGTTTGAGCCTCGAATTCTGCTGACAGTGCAGAGCCCGCTTCAGATCCTCTGTCCCCCCTCTCTCTTTGCACCTCCCCTGTGCTCACTCACGCTCTCTCTTTCAAAATAAGTAAATATTAAGAAATAAAAAGAAAGGCCAGGCTCTCTGTCTAAAGAGGTGGGGCTGGCACTGGTTGGGGCCGGGGACAGATCCCATTCTCTGGAAGGGCACGAGCCCCTGGAAGATTCAGGGGACCGTGGGTCTGGGAGGCAGGGAGCAGAGGCCCGGCTCTGGGCCGAAGGCAGCACTGCTCACCAGCAGGACAACCATAGGGAGTTATGTCCACTGTCCCTGCCTCAGTTTCCCCATCTGTCAAGTGGGGCCGTAACAGGGGAGCGAGGATTGCATGAGTTGATACATGTGGACAACTTGGATCGGGGCCTGGGACACCGAGGTGCTGTGTCCCCATAGCCGCCCCTGCAGGAGAGGGCCCTCGGTGGGGCTCAGTGTGATTTGGGTTTGAATGTGCGTTGAGACGCAGGGAAGCCACAGTCACGGCCACAGTGGAAACTGAGGTGAGGTCATATGGAGAAGGGGTGGGGAAGCCAGGGGGCCTGGTGAAGGTCCAGGGGAGGATCGGGATGGGGAGGGTGGGGGCTGGTCGTCAAACTAACGAAGGAGCGTCGTAGGGAACAGAGAGCGGCCTGTGTGGGCCACTTGGCAGACTCCGTATTTTATTTGCCTCAATCTCAAGTGGGCACAGCCCTGAGCACTCAGCCAATATCGGGAAATATGGATGCGGTGGTCTGCGCGAGCCGCGTGACTCGGGGCAGATCTTGTTTCTTCTCCAGGCCTCAGTTTCCCCGTCCTTCACACGAGGAGGTTGAACTAGAGATTCCCCAATCTCTTTCCAACTCAGATATTCCGGACTCCTCCGCCCCCCTCCCTGTGGGAGAATGGCATCTGGGGAAGGAGACACCTGTGAGCGGAAGCCCGGCTCCGCCCACTTCATCCTGTGCCTCAGCTGGGTCCCCAAGCTCCCTCTCAACACCAGCGCCCATCCATTCAGCGGAGGCCCTACTATGCGCTTGCGACCGGGGGGAGGGGGGGAGGGGGGAGGACCTTCCGTCCCGTCCATCTTGTAGACAACAGATTGGGATCACACGCCTACTATGCACCGGGGCCCCTCGCTGGACACGGGTGATGCAGAGGGAGGAGAGCTGGATGGACAAACCTTCCAGAACCTTGAGGGTCTGGCAGAGACACACCCTCTTACGCTGTGTGTTGTGCGAGGAACAGAAAGGGGGCTAAAAGTCAGCCTCCAGCGGGGAGAGGCTTTGGCCTCCAGGGAGTCCGCTCTGGGGGAGGATCTGGGCCTTCCTTGCACAGCCTCCCGCCTCTCCTGTTAGGGTAATGGATAGACTTTGCAGGAAGATATGAATACTATTAGGATTCCATTTAATAACAATTACAGGCCAAGCAGCTCTTTATAGCTTCTGAAGAGACCGCTTTGCAACCTGTCTTACAAAATAAATTCCCTTTTATTTTTGCCTCGCCTGCAACAAAACCAGAGCTCCCTGCCTTGCTGCCCGTGGGCAGGACTTTCTCTTATTGTCATGGCCGTGACCTCAGGCTCTGGCCCTGACAACCCACAGACACCCCCTGTGGGCCTTCCCTGCTGTCTGCAATCCGCACCTTAGCTCTGGAGAGTCCCTTAGCTCCAGCTTGGCCCCAGGTCGCGCAGCCGTGGGCGAAGGGATGCAGCCCCGGCGCTGGCTGGGGCTTGGGATTGCCGTCAGGAGTCGCGGCTGATATGAAAAGTTCACATGAACGTTCATTTTACTCCGTGACACGTTAGTGCTGGCTTGAATACTAAAATGACACACATGGCCATTTTCCACGAAACGCCTTTGTCGGCCTGATGACCCAGGACGACGCTCCCAGGTTAAGCACCAGGACCCCTGACCCAGCCGCCACCATGTGCCCGTGTCCCCACCGGGCACATGGCTTCTAATTTGAAAAGTGCGTATCGGAGTCCATCAGAACACCCGTGTGTCCGTTCTGCTCACTCGCCTGAGACGTTTCCAGGAACTGCCATGTGCCAAGAACTCGGGATAGAAAAAAGAACCAAAACAAGATCTTGCTGTCAGGAAGCCCGAGCGTCAGAGAGGAAGCAGTCCCTGGGGGGGGTGGCGGTGCTGATGGTGACGAGGGACGAGGTGCCCAGGATCCTCCTGCGTCAGCTTTGGTACAAGGCGCTTCGCCTGTGTTCTCTTGAAGCTTCGAAACAGCTCTGCCAGGTGGGGCTCTGTGCAGGGGAGCGAGGATGAGGTCCGAGGTCCCCCCACCGCCCCCGCCCCAGCAGAGGGGACCCGAGTCAGGATTTGCCCCCAGACCCGGGCGACCCTTTCTACTTCCCACACCCGAGCCCCCTCAGAGCACCTGTGTGTGGAACAGCCTGCCCTCGGGCCCCCAAGCCCACCCCACCAGCGGGAGGGAAACCGAACAGGGCGCGAGCCTGGGAGCCGAGTCCGAGCCTGGCGGCCCCCAGCCAGGCTCCCTGGACACAGCGCCCGCTGGGAAGACAGGGCGGGGCTCCCCGGGCCCTTGTGCCCCACGTGGTGCACCTGCGGGCTATGGCCGAGCTGAGGCCCAGTCTCCTACAGCCTGCGCCTTGTCTGCTTCCTCACGCAGTCAGTGTGTGAAGGGACAAAAGTCACACTCTGTTCTACCCCTTGTCTCTGAGGGTCTTTTCGGGTCTATGTGTCTATAGGTAAACCTTTCTTGCTTCCAGTGCAGATTTGGCTCCAGGAGCTGTTTGCTGTCTCTCTGTCCCCCCTCTGCTTCTGTCCTCCACTCAGTTTCCCCATCTGCTAGCCTATAAACCTACCAGGTCTCTAGCCTTGAGCCCCAGCTGGGTGGGGGCCCGTCCCCTAGAGTGGAGTCCCTGCCCCGCTGTAGTGGAGGCCCCGCCCCTCCTAAGAGTGGAGCCCCTCCCCTCCCTGGTGTAGAGGCCCCGCCCCCTGGTGTGGAAGCCCCTCCCCCTCTCCCGCCCCCTGCTGATCCCCTGGCCCACCCCTGCCTTGTTTCCTCATTTGGGGCCTTCAAGAGGGAGCTGAGGTTAGCCCGGTGCCGCAGTGGCCACTGCAAACCCTCGTCTGTGCTCAGGAAGCACCTTGGCGGGTGACCTCTGGCCCGTCAGGTGCAAGCTGGAGAACAGCAGCCGTGCATCAGGCTTGCCGCGGGGTCCCCAGGCGCCGCATCCAGGACCCTGGAGGTCTTGACCTGGGGTTCCCAGATGCCATGTTCAGGGTCCTGGCGGTCTCACCGCGGGGTCCCCAGAGGCTGCGTCCAGGGTCTTGGGAAGCTCGGGATCTGTTTATGTTTGAAAGTGTTGTCAACAGCGAGGAGTTAGTTTTGTTTGCTTCTCTTTGCCTTGCCAGCCAGCTGCGTGTTCCCAGGCGCCCCCGCCCCGCAGTGTTGAAGCGTGTCAGGAGGAAGGGGCCCGGCACAGAGTGGGGAGAGCCAGGCTGTGAGGGGTCGGATCCCCGTAGCCCCCCACCGCCCACCTCGATGAAGTGTGACCTGGGATTATAACGTTATCCGCCTCATGCGGGTGGGGGGTGGGGTGAAATGGTGCGGGACTCAGCCTGGCCCCGGGGCTGAAATAAGCGTTGGCATTAGAGAGCCCCTGCCCCGCTGCGCCAGGGCCAGTGCCAGTGACAGACGGGACACAGTGCCTGGCACACGGGACCCTGAAGGGACCAGATCCGCCCCCTGTGCACCTGTCCCTGGATGTGGCTCGGGGCATGAGCCTGGCCCCATGCTCAGAAGCCAGACCCATCCTTTGTGTGGCTCTGACACCTGTGGGGGGTGTCATCAGGTGAGAGGTGATGAGTCGGAGCCTGGATGGGCAGAGACTTCATGGCAGGAGGCAGGGACCCGGCCGGAAGACATTTTGTGGGTCACTGGGGCCCCCAGACCTCTGGTATGAGCAGTGGGTGGGTGGGGTGCCATTGCCGGTGATGAGGGCCCCTGACGAGGCGGCAGTCCTAGAGAGGGGGCGTGAAGGGCCTGGGATGGGGGCGCCGCCCAGGAGTCCCCCCTGTGTGGCCCGCAGGCCGGGGTGGGCTCCCAGAAGGCGCTCCCGACGGCCTGGGACACGCCTCCCCATCCTCTCTCCCGCTCTGGAGCTCCCAGGTCAGCTTCTGCACGCTAGAGGAGGCAGACGGACAGGGCATTGATCCCCAGTGTCCCCAGCTCTCCTGGAGCAGCGCCGGGGCCCCTGGAACACCCCTGCTAGCCCCTAGGCCTCACCCCTCCCTCGGCTCAGCACTCAGGGTGGGCCCGACCCTCTGTTACGAGGTGCCGGAGCCCCTGCCTGGCAAGAAGACCGGCCAGAGAGCGGAGCCCCCGGAGGGGCTGGGAGGCGGGCACGGGGCTAAATGGGCCTTTCCCCCCCCAGTCCCCTCTCCATTTCCCTGGAGAACCAGGCATCCTCCTCTGTCCACAAGAAAAATGGCTCAATTGGGCCTATTGATGTAAGGAGGCTTTTGTCTCAGGAATAGAGTGAATCCCGTGACGGTTCAGCTAATGCATGGCAAATGACTCCCTCTTAAAGCCCACAGCTCGTGGGAGAGGGGAGAGAGGGGGGCCTCACTTCTCAGAGAGCCGGTCTCCTAGGCCTCGGGCCTCGGGAACTGACAAAACACAGAGAGCAAGAGACCCTGGATTCGCGCTTCAGAGATATGCGGAGACCACACGCCAGAGACCACAGCCCCGAGCCAGTGCGTTGCCTCATGCGCAAGGGGGCCTGTGCGGACGTGACTGCGTGGAGAACGTGGACGCTGGGGGCTGTCCCTGACTGATCTGTGGGTCTGGCGGAGCCACACCGGCCTTGTAAGAGGAGGCAGGAGCGTCCACCCCCATGGAGACAAGAGTGGGGTGGGAGAGGGAAGGAGGAAGACGCTGCTGGCTGTGGCCTTGGAAGGTGCTGGGGGCCAAGGGATGCAGGAGGTGTCTCGACTGGAAACCACAAGGGACGAACTGTCCCCTGGAGCCTTCAGCCACGCCAGCGCCTTGACTGTAGCTCAGTGAGGCCGATTTTGGACTCTGACCTCAGAACTATGAGAAGATACAGTGTGTTGTTTCAAATCATGCAGTTTGTGCTAATTTGCCACCGTGACCGCGGTAACTCATGTTTACCCAGGATCCCAGGGCTCCAGGGCTGGGGGACCTGAGGATAGCATGCTGTGTGTGACCCCTGGAGAGGCGGCCGCGGGGGCTCCACGGAGCTGGGTTACCTCTTCACATCTTGGGCTCCGTTGCCACCCACGGCCAGGGAACCACACGGGGTGCAGAGGGAGCTTTGCAGTGTCGAAGCCTGGACAGAGGACAGTGAGGGGGTGGACCTGTGCAGCAGCAGGGCCACCGGGCGGGGTCCGAGTGGAAGGTGGGGCTCGCAGCACGGCCACCGGCTCCGGGTCCCATGCATCACGGGGAAGATGCAGGTCCCGGCACAAGGTGGAGTTGGGACTCAGGAAGTTTCCTGAGCCCCTCTGAGCCTCGTTGGTAAGGGGGTGCCTCATCACAGGACTTCTGTGAAGGTTGAATTAGGCATGCTACCCCCAGTGCCATTGCCGACTCCGTGCCCGATGGCACTGTCACCCATGTCACCGGTCATCATTCACTGAACCCACAGAGCAGCTCGGTGCCACCGGTGTCCTCGTCCGTCAGGGGAGCTGCCTGTGGCTCAGAGACATGGTGTAAATTCCCAGGATCCCGGTGGTGCGGGAGGTGTGGCTTCTACCCACCCTGCTGCCCTGGCTCTTTGGGGGGTTCGGAGAAAACACAGTGAGACCAAGGAAGGCCACTGAAAGTCCTTTGTATGGATATAGCTTTGGTTTATTACCGAACTTTGGCGGTTGTAGGCTTTAATTTAAAAAGGTGCTGGGTGCCTGGGTGGCTCAGTCGGTTGAGCATCCAACTCTTGATTTTGGCTGAGGTCCTGATCCCGGGGTTGTGGGATCGAGCCCTGTGTTGGGCTTCTCCATGAGCATGGAGTCTGCTAAAGATTCTCTCCCTCTGCCCCTCTCCCCCACGCTTCTACTCTCTCTCTCTGTCTCTCAAATTAAAAAATAATAATAATAAGGTGCTGACCTTGCCTGTCCTTCCCTCCCGTACAAATGCCTGATATCCAGGAATTCGGCAAGTCTTACAGCTTATCCCAGAGCTATGGCGGTACTAGGATAAATTGTCAGATACCAGGAAGCCGCAGGTCAAGGGATCGAATGTCTCCTGTACTCACGTGGTTAGCGGGGAGTCTGGGACAGGCCACCTCACCGCCCTCTGAGTGAGTTAGTCTGGTTGGAAGTAGGTTGATCACATTCACCTTCTCCAGCATTTGGTCTTCACTCCATGGCGGTCACGGGAAGGACGTGGAGGCCGTTTTGGTTCAGCGGGAAGGAATGGCCTGATGGGTCAGGGCTGCTGGCCTTGGGTAACAGAGGGGCAGAGTGGCAGCACCCATGTCACAGAGCAGCTGTCTGTCCCCGTGTGGCCTTTGAGGGGCCTTCCGTTCTGATGTCCTGACAAACCAGCCCGAGTAAATACCCCCCCACCCCTGTGCTATGTTAGTCAGGACTCCTTGGGTTAAAAGGAACGTCTACACCACTCAGACAAGAAGAGGAACAGATTGGCTCACATCACCGCGACGATCAGGGGTAGCTTCCTTCAGGCACAGCTCGATCCAGGGCCTCTACTGGTGACACAGGAGAGTCAGTCTCTCTTCCCCCATCTCTCAGCTGGGCTCTCCTATGTCTTGGCTTCAATCTTAGGCACCTTTTGCTGTTGGGTTGGAAAGCTGACCTCTGGGACTCCCAGATACACCTGATCCTTAGCGCTGTGAGCCCTGTGATCTCCGAAGGAGTGGGGTCCTCTTCCCCCACAGGGGCTGCACAGATCCCGGGAAGGGCTCCCATTGGCTGGGCAGGGGTCATGGGCCCCTTTCCTCAAGCAGTCTGAGGGGCGAGAGGGAGCCGATGCCCTCCACCCAGGCAGCCGTGAGTTGACGGGAACCTACCACAGCAGGTCACAGCCGCAGGGCCTGTGGAAGCTGCCGGGTCGGCCCGATGGGTTCGGGGAGAGCAGGATGAACCCCAGTATTTGTTCCTGGAAACCGGAATGAATCTCACACGTATGCACTGGTGGACCTTCAGAGCAGGGCTGGGGAGGGCCTGCAGGCAATGGGACATAGCGACTCTACACCACTGGGAGCTGGCGTGTTGTTTCTTGTGCGGATCTGTTTGCATTTCAAGCAGCCGAGGCTGAAAATGTTGGATCCCCAACCACAGTGACTCCCTCGGCTGTGAGCAGCTGTGGGCTGTGTTGTAAGGGACTGAAGGCGAGTGGGCCTGGGGGAGGTGGGGACCTGCATTCTGGGCCAGCCCCCCCACGCCACACCACGCCAAGCCACCTCCCGGCCCTTGCCTCGCCCCTTTTGCGGCCTCACTCCTCACATGGCCCCGCCCCCTGCCCCGCCCCACTTCTCTCAATTCCGGTGCCTTGCCATGACCATGCCCCGCCACGCCCATCGCCACACCCACAATTGGCCCCGCCCCGGCCCCTCCCTGCCCTGCCCCCGCTCATCGCAATTCCCTCGCCTTGCCACGCCCCCTGTCCCGCCCTTGCCCTGCCCCCCCTCTCGCCACGCCCCCGCCTTGCCCCGCCAGGCCCATGCCCATCACCACACCCTCGCCTGGCCCCACCGCCGGCCCCGCCCTGCCTTGCTGGGCTGTTGGCAGGGGAGGGCCTTTTCCCTGGGTCTATGCTTCTGCACCTGCCAAAGGGAGTGTAGACTCCCGCGAGTCCGGATTCTCCAGCACCACTCCTTTCCGTGGCTGCGGTTGAAGTATGGGGGCTGCAGCTGAGGGGCTTCCGCGGCCAGCGTCAGAAGTCGCCACAGGCCAGAAGCAGCCGCAGGGGTCTTCACTGGAAACCTGTCAGGTAGAAAACTGTCTGGAACAAGAGGGCGGCTGGCAAAGGGCAGGGAGCAGGGGGGCCGCAGGGACCTTGCGAGCCACACGGCCGCTAGAACAGAAGCCCGGTGACGCCCACCTTGTGTTTTTGGCAGATCATGAACTTGCCGTTTTGAAGGTGGAGACCCTGATGGGTAGTTCCAGCAGGACCGTCCGCCTTGGGGGTTGGGTGTTGTGCAAGAGGGGAATAAAGGAGAGCGGGGGCTGATCGACCGAACCCCCGTTATCATACAGGAAAACAGAATGTCCACGTGTCCGAGCCCCTGTGTCCATCTGTCGACGGGACAGTGGGTGATGGTGAATCAGAGACAAGGTTTGGGAGGTCCAGTGGTCCTAGGTCAAACCCAGCACTCCGGTTTACTAGCCAGTGTGTCCCTGAGCCTGTGGTGTGACTTCTCTGGGCCGTTTGCTTCCCTCTGTGAACCGGGCGGATGGTAGGAGGCTTGGGTGCTGCGGGGCTGTGTTCCCAGGCACACTCTGCAGGGGGCTGAACAGCGTGGAGCCTCCGAGTCCTGAGCCCCGGAACCTATGAATGTTACCAGCACGGACGGGATGAAGTTAGGGACCCAAGACAGGGAGCTTCTCCTAGGTCATCCTGTGCAGTCCCAGGGCCCCTTAAAAGAGAGGCCCCTTAAAAGAGGGTCTGAGGGAGAGAAGGTGAAGTTGTTGCACTCTGAGACCGAGGACGGGCCACCAGCCAAGGGAGGCGGGCAGCTCTAGAAGCTGGAGAACACAGGGGGCAGATTCTCCCCCCGGGGCTTCTGGAAGGAGCCAGCCCTACCTAAGCTTTGAGTTTAGACTCTTGAGATTCATTGCAGACTCTGACTTCCAGAACCGCAAGATAGCATGTTAGTGTTTTTTTTTTTAATGTTTGTTATTTTTGAGAAAGAGAGAGCATGAGTGAGCGGGGGG
Source organism: Suricata suricatta (assembly GCF_006229205.1). Taxonomy (NCBI): domain Eukaryota; kingdom Metazoa; phylum Chordata; class Mammalia; order Carnivora; family Herpestidae; genus Suricata; species Suricata suricatta. The sequence goes on from NC_043700.1 coordinate 190,822,585, forward strand.
AGGGGCAGACAGAGAGGGAGACACAATCGGAAGCAGGCTCCAGGCTCCAGGCTCCGAGCTGTCAGCACAGAGCCCGACGCGGGGCTCAAACCCACAAACCGTGAGATCGTGACCTGAGCCGAAGTCAGACACTTAACCGACTGAGCCCCCAGGCGCCCCTATGTTAGTGTTGTGTTAAGCCAGTAAACTTGTGGTAATTTGTATCAGTGACAATAGGAAACCAACTCACACTCCTGGAGCTTGCTGTCACCCCCTCTCCCCCCGCTGAGACTGTGCACTGTGGTGGGGAGAGGGACCTCACAGCAGGGTCCCAGCCAGTGTCACCTCCTTCTGCCCTTCTCCCTCGGAGGCTTTGAGGGACTGCAGAGAAGCAAAGATGGCAGACCCGAGACCCCCGGGGGGCTGGGGCCTTAGTGAACCATCAGAGATCTGAGCCTGTGCTACACTTCCTGCTGCTCAGAGTCCCTGGCCGCTTCCTTTTGGAGGCTGGCGAGGGCTGTGTGCCCGCCTGGTGGACCACGAAGAACCTGCCTTGTGCTTCCCAGACTGTGGGCAGTCGGCAGGTGTCCAGGCCGAGGCACTAGTGCCAGGGACACACAAGAGGCCCAGGGCCCCCTGGGGGGGGGGGGCTGCAGGCTGGGGCGTCTGCCTGCCCGGCTGGTGTCTCGGCCACAAAACCGGTGACCGCGCTTTGCTTTCATGCTCCGTCTCTTCTGTTTGGAGCATCTTATTACACGCTGTGCTTTTTCAATCACGGTAACCGTGGACTACTGCTGCCCACACAGCTCGGCAGCCCCGAGCCCACCAAGTGGGGACAGCGCCCACAGGTGGTGTCTCAGGCTCACGACCGGGCCGGGTGGCCTTGCCCTGGTGACCTTGGTGTCAGGTGTGACTTCCCAGCGCCCTCGCCCAGCCCTCCGCCTTCTCTCCGCGGGGCAGTGAACGCAGGCGGCCTGGTAGCCCGGCTTTTCATCAGACGACTTGTGTGTTATTTTCAAGAAATTGATGAGCGCCTCCTGGCCGGGTCCCAGGTTGCAAAAAGAGACTGCGATTAGGTATATGAATAAATTGTGATACACAGTAATACCGGCGTGTAATTACCTGGGTATAAGAGAATAATTACACGGGCAATTATGCTCTGTAATTGTCGGTGTTGCCCGCTTCACAAATTGTGCCTTCTTAGTGGCTGCAGGCGCAGCCGCCATGCTCTGTGCAGCCCGCGGACAGACACCTAAGGACAGGGCCATCATCCGCATTCTAATTGTCATGTAATTAAAGAGCAATTAAATAGTTATTTGTCCTGTATAAATTAGTCATTCTGTGTCCTCCAAAGTCCTGCTAGGCTTTTAACAAAACTCGGCCATCTCGCTCACGAGGAGGGACGTAAACACCTTCTCTCCCCAGAGCGAGGGCCCGTTTCAGAGGTTCGTGGGCTCGAGCCCCATGTCTGAGCTGACAGCACAGAGCCTGGAGGCTGCTTTGGATTCTGTGTCTCCCTCTCTCTCTGCCCTTCCCCCACTCACACTCTGTCTCTGTCTCCCTCTCTGTCAAAAATAAATAAAGATTAAAAAAAATTTTTAAGAGAATTAAGACCCGTGGGGGGTCCTGCCCTCGCAAGTCTCCACGTCGAGAAGGGGAGACAGACAAGAAAAAACGGTGGTCCCAACACGGGTGGGTGGCATCCTGAGGGCCCTCTGCAGCTTACCTCTCGGATTTCTGACTTCAAAGTTGACCAGGTTTTCATGCCCTTTCTTGGAAGATGAAGGTTCCCAGCTGGTGTCTCTGCCTCACGGAGCGCCGGCGTTTTCCCCAGGTTTCTGCGCTGGGACCCAGACAGCGAGGGCCGCAGCGGGGGCCCAAGGGCTGGTAGAGGAGCCCTCGGAAGCCGAACTCACCTTCCGGATTTCCTTCCTTTCCTCGTGACGGGAAAAGGAACTTGTGAGGTTTCTCAGAAAAGAACAACTATTTGTAAAAGAAGCAGTCGGGCCAGTGCAGACATGTTTTCCGTATTACATTTCAAAATAATAAAGGAGATTTGGGGCAGATAGGATCTCGGAGTTTTACGCCCAATGCAGCTGCCGTTCCTCGGTTCCGGGAACACGGAGGGTCTTCGAAAGGACAGCGTCCTAATCTATAGGGCCAGGTACCTGTCTCGAGAGGACAGTGCCTTGGAAAGGTGCTGTGGCGGCAGAGGAGTGGATTTCCCTGAGCGCTGGGGAGGCAGATGAGGTCCAGCGTAGGAGCAGAGGGGAGGGCTGGGCAAAGGGCCACACGGCAGTGGAGGTAGCACGAGTGAGCGACAGCAGGCTCTTCTTTCAGGGCTTGTGAGGGGGAACTCTGCCCACCCCGTGGCGTCCCCTCCACCCTGACACTCTCCAAGAATACTTTTCCTAAGTGGTGGCTCTGGTCTAACTACTCCACCATTTAAGGTTTCAAGTCCTGAGGTAAGTTTAGCCAACACCTTTGAAGTTGTTAGACATATAATATTTAGAACATGTGGACTTAGGAAGAAGAAAAAGAGTGCTTTTTTTTAAAATAAACAAAGTTACTAAACGTTATTGAGACACATTTAAGGAGACGCCGGAGACGAAGACTGTCCTGTGTTGACGGGCGGGTGAAGAAATCAAGTTGGCAAAGAAGTCAGTTCTTTTCAACTTGATCTGTAGGCAGTGTAATTCTACCGGAAACACCAGTAGGTGTGGGATTATTTTGTTTGGCTTGAAAATTTACATCAAAGATCAAGGGAAAAAATACTGAAAACGATGAAAAATACCGAAGAACACCCCTAAAGAACGTGTTGGGTGTTTTGTGTTACCAGAAGCACAGCAAGAATTGTTATGCTGACTGGCATGCTTTGGAAAGACTGGTTGGCCAGCGGGACCAAGTCAGGTGCCCAGAGACAGATCCAGATGCGTGCGGGACCCTCAGGCGCTGCTGGCCGCTGGGAAGGGCGTGCGAGGCCCATTTTATTTTATTTTAATTTTTTCAATGTTTATTTATTTTTGAGAGAGACAGAGAATGAGTCCGGGGAAGGGGCAGAGAGAGAGGGAGACACAGAACCTGAAACAGGCTCCAGGCTCCGAGCGGTCAGCACAGAGCCGGATGCGGGGCTCGAACCCATGAACTGTGAGATCATGACCCGAGCCGAAGCCGGACGCTTAACCGACTGAGCCCCCCAGGCGCCCCAATGGATGGACCATTTTAAATGGTGCCAGGGTAACTGGTGAGTCCCTTGAAAATCAGTGAGGCTGACCCCCATACCCCAGGACGTAGCGGACTATTCCGGTGGATTAAACAAGGCAAAGCAGGAGAAAAGGTCCATGACCTTGTTATAAGCAGGGATTCCTTCAATAAGGCAGTGATCACATTTTGATGAGAAGACAGAACAACGGGAATGCTTCTCCGTGACTTGCAGGGCCCCAGGGCACTTTGGATACGTGGCAGGGACACAAAGGTTTTACGTCAAATGCTGAATTTGCAGGCAATTGGGGAGCCAGGGGGAAGGACATCTCGCTGCGAGGAACACCGCCGGCCGAGCCAGCCCGCAGAGGAAAGGAGGAGGGATGTGCGCTAGGACAGGGGTGCTCCAGAAGGGCATGGTGGCATCGATGTGCTGCTGCGAGGGGCAGGTGTGAGGGACACCAGGTCAGATCTCGGGGAGCTGCAGCATGAGGCTGGGCGGAAGGCATCTCCGCCCTGGCTGGCCGGAATCCGCCAGTCGGCGGCCACGGCCCTGGCGCAGCGCTCGGGATGCCGGGAGGGGCCCGGCCGGGTGCGGTCCTCGTCCAGGCCTCTCCCGGAAGCCGGAGTCCGGATCTCATATACGCAGACGACCTCCAAGGACCTCTTCGGGGTAAACACCCCCATATATGGAAGTGATGGTAATTGCATGAGACGGATCATTCCAGAACCTCTTGCTGCGTGAGTAGGTCGCTATTAAACTGTCTCGATTTAATGGCCACTTTCCCAGGGAGCAGTTAGGTGCAGTCCCCTTCGAAATTGTCTGCGTGACGCGCGGCCGGCGTTCTGATGCCCCTCCTGCGGGGGCCCTCCCAGGACGGCAGCAGCCCCGCACCCTCCGCGGGCCGCTCGGGCGGGTGGGGGCTGTCGGCATCGGCACTGGGGCGCAGCACCCGATGTTCTCGCCCCCCAGCAGCTGTTTAGTGTTGGAGACGGAGAGAAACGGGTGCCATGCTCGCTCTCCTTCCCCAGAGGGAACATGGCCCCGGGCCAAACAGACGCGCGGGGTCTCCAGCCCTGGGGTGGGGGGAGGTGCACCGGGCATGAGGGGAGTGCACAGCTTTACAAGTCACCCTGGGAGAGGGTCGCGGGAAGGTTTCCCTCCGGCCTAAGTCTGAAAGTCTGAGTTGCGTAAGTGAAAGGGCGGGGAGGAGACAGCCAGTGCAAAGGTCCGGGGGCCGAGACGCTCGCGGGGAAAGCCAGCGTGGCGGCAGGCAGCTGAGGCAGAGCCCGGTGTTACCATGGGAAAGGCTCATGTCAGCATGGCGGCTGGGTAGGGGGTCCTGGAAACAGCCCGTGTATCACACACCCCACTGACATCTCAATATTCAAGTCCCGAGGGATGTGGGACGCTAGCAAAGGGGTCCCCCCAGAGGATGGACATCGGGGTTGTATTTCAGAAGGTCTATATGGTGGGGTAGGAGGGGACCCGGCTGGGGCCCCTGCTGTCGAGGTGAGGGGTGACAGAGGTCTGGACTGGGGTGGTTGGGCTTCAGGCATGGGGAGAAAGATGGAGGGGGGACGATGCGGGCAGAGTGGGTCTGTGGCGCGTGAGGCCCCCGGTCGGCTCAGGCTTGCGGACCCGTGAGTGAGGGGCTCAGCCGAGGGGCTGGGCTGCACCTGCTCCTGCAGCCCTGGTCGGCCAGGACTGGGCCCAGAGGGCTCCTCGCTGAGGGCACGTGGGGGCAGGAAGAGAGGGCTCTTGGTCCTGTCACCAATGGGGGCTGAACTAGACACTGTGCAAAGGCAGAGGACACAGGCCCAGTGCTGACAAGAAGATTCTAGAATGCTCAAGAACACGCAGCCTGCTAGGCTCCAGAATTTGCTCTCTTCCCATCCGCCCACCCATCCGCCTGCCCGTCTTCCCTCCCCTTCTCCCGTTCCCCTGAGCCACGTACACCCCCGAGGCGCTCTCTGCTCAGAGGGGAGGCAGGTGTGCACATGCCACAATGCAAATGCTTCCCCTGGGGACACAGAGGAGGGACAGTTTAATCCGCCTTGGTGTCCGGGAAGGGATCCGGTGGGAAGCCGCCCAGGTAAGGGACAGGCACCGGGAGTGTGAAGGGTGAGCAGGAGGCCAGAACGTGCTCGGCAGCCCCGGGGGCGCGTGCGGCTCCGGTGGGCACGGCGGGGTGAGCCACCAGCAGCCCAGAGCAGCCTGGCATCTGGCACGTTCGTGAGGGAGTCGGTGCTTCCGCGTGCACCCGGGGACTCAACGCTGTGTTACCCTCTCACTTACATCCTTAGAGCCGATGGTTCGTCCAGTCCACCCAGCCCACCAGCCAACCAATCAATAATTAACTGATCACTTTTCCTAGAGAGTGCCCAGGCCGTCCGTCTTCCCTCCTCCGACAATGATCTCGGATCTGTTGCCCACGGCGGCGGTGGAGAAGGAGGGGTGTGGGCGCAAATTGTTTCCGTCTCTGAGCCTCAGTGACTTCTGCTGCAAATAGGGGCTGCTGACCTGATTCCGGCTTCCGGCCGTTGTGGGTTCCCAGCGACGAAGAGAAGCAAAGGCTGCGAAGACGTCTCTGCGCTTTACAGGCTGCGCGAGGGCTCATTCTCTTCACCGCACTTATTAAGTAGATGGAGATTAATCACCGAGCACGGAGACTAGGAATTGGATTAACTGCTCTGGGCTAGATTCCATTATCATAAGGATAATCATTTGTTCATCCGATGAATATTTACCAGGTGCTTCTCCCGGGTCGAGCACCTTGACGAAGGGTCCGTCCTCCTGTGTGTGAGCCACTTGAAGCGGCGTGCTTCCCAGATGTCCACGGGGCCCCGCGGCACATGGTTGGGGGCCTGGGGGGGGGGGATGGGGCCCCTGTGTGATCCCCCCTGCCCCCGCAGTAACCTCGCTGGGAACCCAGAGGCTGGAATCCACATGACGACCAACCACGATCCCTTAGCACATTTCACGGCACAGCACCCATTTTGCAGATGAGGAAAATGAGGCTCGGAGAGGCAGAGGGACCTTCCTGTAGACCCGGGAAAGCATAAGAGACGGAGCCGTGGTGCAGTCAGAGGAGTTCCACAGCCAAGCCTCCGGGCCCCTGAGTGTAGACCCTCTCGGGAATATGCAGTCGTGCAACCTGGTTCCAGAACATGCCGTCCACGCATCCACCCGTGCGGAGTGGGTGTTGGCAAAGGAGGGGCCTGCCTACCCCTCCCCGGGGCCGTCTTGGACGCTGTGATCCCTCCTTTCTCCGCCGGCCGAGGTGACAGGAACATTTAAGTGGGAAGGGGATGGACAGGCAAGTGCGTTCGGGGAACGGAATTCTTCAGACCCGGTGTCTCAGCCATGACGTCATGGGCGTTTGCGGCTGGTGGTTCCGTGTTGGGGGGCAGGGGCTCTCCTGTGCCTTCGGGCTACACCGCAGCGTCCCTGGCTTCTGCCCTCCAGATGCCAGCAGCACGCCCCCTGCAGTTGTGACTACGAAGACTGTCCAAACAGTGCCAGCGCCCAGCCACCCAGTTGGCACCAGGGCTTTAGCTTGAGGAAGACCGGGGGAGTGGACTCCTGTCACCAGGCGAAGACACCTCTGAGGGCCACAGGGAGGTCCCAGCTCCCCCGGCCTCGTGCCCTGACCTCGGGCATTTGACAATGCCATGAGGGCAGTGCCCGGCGGGCCTGCGATCCCCACTGCCAGCTGGCACCCTCGCTGGGCAGCCATGGGTCTTGCCCAGAAAGCCAGCTTGCACGGCCACTCAAACTGTCCTGGGGCCTCTGCCCGCCCTCTCCCGGCCCTGGAGCCCACCCCCTGAGGTCCCGTGCTGGCGCCTGCTCGTAGCCTAACCCCGCGGGCCTTTGCCCCGTCCTCCGACCGCCCCACCCCCCCCCCCGCAGCCTTGACCCACTAAACGGCACTGCTCCTTGGCTCCTGTGTCGGTTACCCTGGCCTCTCTGTAGTTGGAACCATGTATCCCTCTGTCTTTTGCTTTTCCGGAAGCACTGAAGGAAAAGGGTCCCCGGGTGCTCTGCCCTCGGCCCTCCCTCTCCAGGGAGGGGCTCCCTCCGTCGAGAAGGGCTCTCCCCTTCTCCCCCACTGGACTGCGCTCTGCTCTTCAAATGCAGCTCGCAGGACAGGGTCCAGTGCCCGGTGCCCACGCAGTGGTCCAGGCTCCTGTGGTCCTGCCAGAGGCCTTGCCCTGAGCCCCCCGAGCCCCACACGGACCCAGCAGGGCCGGCTTCATCCCTGACTCCGGGGCGAGACCCAGGGCCCAGCCTGGCCCCGTGCGGCTGGACCCAAGTGGAGTGAAGGTGTGGCTGGTCTGGAGGACAGCCTGCGCCACTGTAGGGACCAGTGGTGATACGGGCCCCGGGAAGGGACAGACACAGGGCAGGCAGGGCACGCCCAGAAGATGCTGGAGCCCTTGAGGCTGAGGAGCCATGCAGGGCGTCGTGGAGGCCAGGCCCCGGAGGGTGGGGGGCGGGCGGGCGCGCTTGGAGGGTGGCCCCGAGGAAGGCGTCAGCAGAGGCCTGGGTTGGACAGTCCCCACCTGCACTGGGCACCCAGGTCCCTGAGCAGCTCCTCTGACTGGAATTGAGGAGACACAGAGGGGGGCTCCACACGAGGGTCCGGATTCCATACCTACTGTGTGATCTCAGGTGGCTCCTGTCCGTCCTCGAGCCTCAGTCTCCTGGTGTGTAAAATGGGCACGATGCTAGGCCCCTCCCCTCAGGCGGTCGTGGGAGCTGGACCAGCTGCCCCACAACCAGCAGCTCGTCCCCAGAGCCCACTTGCAAGCTCGGGTCGCCGGCCACGGTCAGGGGGTCCGGCCCACGGCTGTGCCGCGGCGGCCCAGGGGCCGATGCCTCGGAGGTGGGCCTTCCTTCCCGGCCATTCTGTTTGGGAACAGGTACCAGGTGGACCGGAACTCTCCGTCAGATGTGTGTCGGGCACTTGCGGAAGGCAGGGAGGCTGCCTCGGAGGCCGGGGCTCCAGGACACACAGGAGGCTGACGGGTGTCCCCATCCTTGCAGCGTAGAGCAGGAGAGGTGCGAGCCGCCGCGCCACCGGCACGGCGTGTGACGACTGCACGGATCTGTGTGTTCTGCGTCCCTCACCCCTGTCCACCAGCTGGGTCAGGGCCGGGGCGCAGCACGGAGACCCGCCCGGCGGTGGCGCCCTCCACTTACCACCGGGTGTAAGGAGCCAGAAAACGCGCCGTATTGACCGAGTCGGGTGCAGACAGGGAGCCCCGATTTTCACCTGGAAGGTGATCTCTGGCGGATTCCTTGGCGGGACGCAGGGTGGTGGAAGGGAAGAAGGAAGACAGACTGCTGCTGTCAGATGGGCCGTCTCCCCTCCCCGGGGGCGTCTCCCTCCCCAGGCTCCCGGCCGCCGGTGGTGCGGTTCCAGCACTGCATGGGGCAGGGCGATGGGGAACACGCAGGTGCAGGTGCACCCCAGGCACAGCCAGGGACAGTGAGGACCCACGGGGGCCGTGGCCATATGTGGTCCGCCGTCACGACCTCCGTGCCCCCGAGGCCGGCCCCATCGACTTCCGTGCCGCCCACGCCTGCCGCAGAGCGGGGGCGTGTTTGCACATTTCATTCTTCTCTGGGCCTTGGTCCTTTCACGGCTGGACAACGAGGCCGTTGGCCTGTTGGTGATCTCTGAGAGGGACACCGTTGTTCCCTGCCCGCGGAGGCCGGCGCGGGTGAAAGTGCTGCTTTGATGGCCACAGAAAGTGAGGTTCGCCAGGCAAGACGCAGGTGGAGAATTCCAGTGAGTGGCCTCCAAAGGCAGGACGGAGTTAGCCTTCGGGCAGCAATTAAAGGGCGGCAGCTGGAGGGGGACGGCACCTAAACTTGAACACGGACTCTTTCTACATCTCGCCTTCTTCCCTGCCCCCTGGCCCCACCTTGAGCACTGTGAGGGTCAGCTCAGCCCCAAAGCCTTCCCGATTGCCTTGGGCTGTTCCAGATGCCCTGCCCCCAGTCCAGGCCCAGGGGTCTCCTGGTAACAGCTGCTGTCCACTAACACCTCCCCCGGGCGCCCACGGCAGTTCCTCCTCGTGGGGGCTCCTGCCCCTTTGTGCAACCCCAGCCTGGGTCTGATATGGTCACACACACACACACACACACACACACACACACACACACCCGCCCCGGAGCTGGAGCCCAGCCAGGTGGGTGCCCAGGGCTAGAACTGCGCGCAGAGCTCTTGAAATTAGATTCATTCATTCCTTCACTCCCTCCTGCAGCAGCTCTTTCTGTGGGTCTTAACTGATCCGCACGCAGCACGGTGGTGGGTCCTGGTGACCTCGCCCCGACCCCACGGGACTGACACCCTAGCGTGGAATCCGGCATTGAGGGACTAATCACCAATTAATTAGAGTTGACTATTGATTCCAGGGGCGCCTGGGTGGCTCAGTCAGTTAAGCATCCGGCTTTGGCTCAGGTCATGATCTCACGGTTCCTGGGTTCGAGCCCCGCGTCGGGCTCTGTGCTGAGCGCTCAGAGTCTGGAGCTGCTTCTCATTCTGTTATCTCCCTCTCTCTCTGACCCTCCCCCATTCACTCTCTGTCTCTCAAAAAATGAATAAAGGTTAAAAAATTTTAAGAAGAGTTGACTATCGATTGTAATGGATGATTGCTAACAAGGGTACTTGGTCCCCAGGGACGGTGTTGGCGAGGCAGGAGGTGTCTGAAATCAGGCCGTGCTCTCCTGCGGCCTCGTCTCTCCAGTCTCTGCCTCAGGGATCACATGGCTTCTCCGCGTGCGTCTGCGTCCACACTGGCCGGGTCCTGTCAGGCCCCAGCCGGTGGGCTAGAGCCCCCTGCGCCGTTGTGACCACATCGTAACCCGTGACGTCTGCAAAGACCTTATTTCCAAATAAGATCACGTCCTGAGGCTGCAGAAAGGACCTGAATTTCCAGGGGGCTATTCAACCCAAGACACGGCCCCTTAGACATGCAGCAAGAATTCGTAGCCCGTCCCCAGCCCAGGCAGACCTCGGGCGAGAGTCGCCCTGCGGATGGCAGTGTGCCAGCCTCCGGTCTAGAGTAACAGGACGTCACGGGCGGGCGCCCTTCCTTCTGCACGGGTGGGGTGAGGGGTGAGGGGTGAGACTGCAGGGGGGTGGGAGGAGGGAGAGGGGCCCACGCCGGGCGGGCTTGCGCATCCAGGGCGCCTTCTCCTCCCGCTGTTCAGGGATCACGTAAACAGCTGCTGTGTCGGAGCCTGCCGTAGGGAATGCAGCAGTCAACACCATGGGCAACAGTCCCTGGAGGAGGCCTCCTCCTTAGTTCCATTGTCCCACCAAGGACACTGCGTCTCAGGGGAGTCGGTGCCCTGCCTGGGGACGGCTGGCACAACCGCTGGCACAGGAGACGGCCCCATTCTGTCTGACCCCCCAGTCCACGCGTCCTCCTCCTGCCTGCTCTGCGCCGGCTCCCCGCCGACCAGAATGCCTCAGTGCCCTCATGCTGAGCAAAGGCTTTGGGGAATTATTTTGCCCGCCACTTGGGTCCTTCCCTTCCGGTTACATGGGCATCACTGCCGACTGAGAGGAGAAGAACACCCCTGGAGCTCCGAGTCGGAAGGGAGACGGACGCCATCTGCCTCCCATTACATGCCCCCACTGACGGGAGACTCACTACCTGGATTGCAGAGCTTGGCCGGGGAGCTCAGGCATAAGTGCTAGTTTACACAGAGCACGTGGACTCCCTCTCCCCACGCCCGTGCTCCCCACCTGTGGGCGCCTACGTGTCCCAGGCTGCAGAATGATCCAGCCGTTTGCGTAACCGTGGCAATACCGAGGGCCTCCAGGCTTTCGACGATCACGAAGCGACGCAAGTGGGAGCGATTTGACTAAAATGTAAACAAGCTAGTTCCCGCGAAATGGCACTTGTTGGAAATTACTTTATGAAACATAAAATGTCAGGTTAATTTATCTGATAACACGTTTCCCCCTTGCTTTCCTTCCGAGTGTTTCACGTTAGCACAGAGTAGCCTGGGAGGGAAACACAAGAGTCTTCTCCGTGGGAAACGAGACCCCGTTGTCCCCTGCTCCTCTGAGACCTGGGGCGGGTGTGTCCGGGTGCGGGGTGGGCCCTGGGGCTCTGCCCCCGTCCCCCGTCTCCGCCCCCGAAAGTCTGGCTGCGGCCCGGGCATCGGCAAGTCACAGGGCTGCGGCCGCGTGCCCATCGACCAGACAGACATGATTCCGTCCCCTTCCCTGAGGCGCTCGAGGCTGAAGGGACACGAGACCGTGAACAATCACACGGTGAGCTTCCTTAAACAGCCAGGGCTCAGCGAATGCTTTGCGGAAGTGCTTCGGTTTTGTTAGTGGATGATTTGCTTTTGAACAGTGAGACCGATGATTTTTTTCCTCTGGTGGACGCAGAGCCGTGTCCTGCGTGGAGGAGGCTTCAGTAAATACCGGATGAGCGAACGGACGCACGCCTCGTCAGAGCGTTGTGGGAAATCAGGGCCATCCAGCCTTCCTAAGTGCTCCGACCAAATCCCCAGTGCATCTTAGGCCCGGCCAGTGCACCTGCAGGGAGGTGAGCCGAGGTGAGCCCCAGCCCCGCCCCGACCTCCCCCCCTCTGAGCTGACAGCCCTCAGGGGGGCCTACTGAAGAGGTGTGGCCAGTGCCGGTGCCGGGCGCATCTCCTGGCCTCCCCGGAGCGTGCGTGTCCCCGCTGTTCAGAGGAGGAAGTGGAGGCCCAGGGAGGCTCGAGTCACTCAAGGGGACTCGAAGAAGCCGTGTTGGTCACCTAGGCACCTGGGGACGTCCCGGAAGGCAGCGCTGTGGGCGCTCTGCTGGGTAAAGTTAGGGGCCCCGGGGAGTTATGTTCAAATGAGGCTCGGAGAGGGGAACCCCAGACGGGTGGGGAAGGCCCGCTGCGCACAGCCACGCAGGGAGAGTGGAGGAGGAGGAACAGGGGTGGGGCCGCCGGGCAGCAGGGAGCAGCCGTGTTCACAAAGGTCACGGTCACAGGCAGGGGAGGGGCTTTCCAGCCGGGTCACCCCTCCGCCCACTCCTGCCCCCGGCTTCCAACCCCAGGCCTCTGGCCTCCTCCCTCTGGCTGGAGCGGTACCGCTGAGCAGGGTCTCAGGAGGCCTGGGGCCCAGACTCCTGGACCCTGTTACCATCAACCCCGTTTTGAGACACAATCTCCCTTTTCATCTCTTTCTTGAGCCTGAGATGACTCACCTTTCCTGAAAGACCCCGTTTTCAGTTCCCAGATCCTGCCCGTCTCTCCTCCTCCTCCACTGGGGGGGTGGGGATGTATGGTCTGTGGGGGCGGAGCCACCTGCCTGTGCATCCCCAGCTCCCAGCCTGTGCCACGCAGGGGAGAGAAGAGGGGGGCTGTTCCTGGCCAGGAGTCGGGGGGGATGTGAATGAGGGACACCACGCCTGGGCCGCCTCTGTTTCTCTCACTGCCCTCGAGTTGATGTTGGTCTTGGGAGTCTTTCTCTGGGCGCCGGGTCCCTCCATCACCTCCTCCAGGAAGCCTCCCTCCGCCAGAGCTCGTGGGAGGCCCGCTGTCTGGGGGGCGGGGGGCGGCCTCTCTAGATTCTGTCCCTCAAGGGGGTGGGATCCCGTCGCGGGGGAGGCGGGCTGGGGGGGTCTTAAACGCACCACCGGGCAAGGAACCAAGCGTTCCTTGTGCCCCTGCCCCTGCCGCAGGGCCTGCCCAGAGCAGAGGTCTAGAATGTTCCTGAGACGGGGAGAGACAGGCAGGAGGTGGGTCAGGTAGGGGGAGAAGGAAGGCAGCAGGCCTGGCCGGAGGCTCACTGCTGGAGGCTGGAAACCCGAGAGGGAGGGGTCAGCACAGCCGTGCCCCACTGTCCCTGCGTCCCCCCCTCTGCACCCTGATGGCACACTGGCGCATCCCGGCTTGTAGGCCCCCCCCCCACCAATTCCGCCTTGGTCCTCACGCAGGGTTCTCCCGGTGCGCGCGTGTCCACACGCCCCCTTTTCTTAAGGACTCCCGTCCTGTTGGATCAGGGCCCACCCCATGGCCCCATTTTGACCTGGTCACCTCTGCAAAGACCCCCCTCTCTCCACCTGAGGTCACGGAGTCGTGGGCCCTGGGTGGCGGCTCTGACTCCTTGGCGTTTGCTCCAGGACCGCATCAGGACACCCCGTCACCCCCGGGGGTCCCGTCCCCCAGGCTCCGCTGGTGGGCGGGGGTTCGCAGACTCCCCGCTGTCGACCTTGAGGTGTCCGAGGAGTGCTCCTCAGGTGTTTGGGGAGTGTTTTTCTGAGCTGGGATCTGTCGGGCGTCTTTCCTGTGATTGGCCGAGGTCAGGATCTGGGGGAGGGGCCCACGCAGGTGAAGCATCCTCCTCCCACCATCTCAGGGGCACCTGCTGTGCCCGTGACCTGTCACCGGGGCGCTGACCTTGGTCCCCCGGCCGAGGTGGTGCTTCCCAGGTCCTCCGCTGTGAGGTTCCTCTTCATCCCCCTTCCCACCCTGTGCTGCCTGGCGGGAGGGCGTGGGGACGGCCCCCACCTCGGGGACAGGGGAGTCGTGGCCCCCTTCCTTGAGGGCAGAGCGTCTCCATAAATTATCTAGAATTCTCCTTCAGGAGAGATTTGCACCGTATCCCCATTTACTTATTTATTCAGTGGCCTGTTGATATGTGGGTGGACCATGAATATTTTACATTCCCCTTCGGGTCACGACCCACTCCTGTGCCTGTTCCGCTGCTCAGGTGGCTCTTTCGGTTGATCCCGTGGACACACCCGGTCGCTGTGACCGTCTTCGCAGCTCGTCCTCGCTCTCTGGTGGCGCCTGCACCTCCAGGCTCACGGGCCGCGTCTTCTGCCCCGCCCAGAATCGCTGCTTCCCCCGAGAGTTCCCACGGCCCACCCAGCCCAACAGGAGCGACACGAAGCAAACCCGGAAGGTCTACGTAGGGGCGCCTGGGGCCCGTCGGCTGAGCGTCCCACTCCCGACTGCGGCTCAGGTCATGATCCCAGGGGTGTGGGTTCAAGCCCCGCGTCGGGCTCTGTGCTGAGGGCGGAGCCTGCTTGAGATTCTCTCTCTCTCTCTGCCCCTCACCCCCTCTTCTGCTCTCCCTCTCTAAACTGAAAAAAATTAAGTAAACAAATCAGTTACCAAACAAGTAGATGTATTAAAGATTTACTTAGTGGTCAGGTCCGCACACGTAACGAGCCCCGTGCCCTGGTCAATCACAATCGTTTTCAAAACTGCGAGTCACCTGACAGAAGGATATTCTGTCCGACTCTTCACCATGATTCGTGGGGACTCCTGTGTCCGTGTCAGACCCCGGGTCACGGCCCAGCCCCACACCTCGTCCACACCGATCTGGTCACCGCGCCTGCCAGAAACCCGACGGCACAAAGATAGATGCCATGGGAAGCGAGGTGGCGTGAACTCGCGGTGACACTATGACCGGCCTGGGGCGCCCGGGGACTCAGTCAGTTAAGCGACGTCAGCTCGGGTCAGGATCTCACAGTCGGTGGGTTCGAGCCCCGCGTCGGGCTCTGTGCTGACAGCTCAGAGCCTGGAGCTGCTTCAGATTCTGCGTCTCCCTCCCTCGCTGCCCCTCCCTCACTCTAAAACAAATAAATAGACATTAAAAAAAAAATCTATGAACCACTCAAGGTGGAGGTAGGTGCAGAGTTCAGAAGATGTTGAACATCACTGTGTTTTTCTCGGGGGAAAAAACAATTCCTCTGTGTCCGTCGCTCACTGCGGCACCCTGGGGGGTGCCCTGTCCCACAGTCTGGGGACCATGGCAGTATGTAGCCGGCTACCACTGCCGCAAGGGGAGGGGGACATTCTGCCCGAGGGGCTGATGTGCCCATAGGGGTGGGAGCTGGGGGGTCCCACCACGCCCACCCAGCCTCCCCCCCAGGGACCTTCTCCAGCGCGGCCCCCGGGCCCCCAGGCCATGTCCCGCTCTTCCGGGCCTCCGGCCGCTGTCCTGCTCTCTCTCCCCACCCAGTCTCCTCTCAATGTGGCGGCCAGGGCTCTGTCCCAAACACGGCGCCTTCCTCTGCTGCCTTGGATGTTCCTGGAGTCTGGTGTGCGGAGCCCACGGTGGACAGCGTGGAGCTTGGCTGCCGTGCAAATGCATCAGCGGCCAGCGGCCCCGATGCTGAGTGCCGTCCGCTCCCTCCGTGACCTGCTCCCGGGTCAGGCCCCCAGCTGACAGCAGAGCCCGCGGGCCACCGAGGGAAGTGAGAGGCCACTGGAAAGAACTGGGAGCGGGGACAGGGACAAGTGTGGAGTCCTTGGTTAGGGCTGGGCACTGCCTGCTGTATGACTGTGGGATCTTGGCCGTAGGCCCTTCTGAGCCTCAGCTGACTTCTCTGCAAAATGGCTAGAAGTGTGACCGTAGAGGTGAGGTGACACACGTGTCCCACCCCTGGGGGCGAGGGGTGCGGAGAGCGAGTGTGGCCGGGCGGGGACAGACGCCCCATGTCTCTGCCGGCAGGGCCCGCCTCCCCCAGGGCGGCTGTCAGGCTGGGGTCCTCTTCCTCCTGAGCGTGAGGCTGGAGCGTAGAGACCGTGTTGTGTGGTTCCGTTTCACGAAAGTGTTTCTGTTTTGTGCTGTCCCTCCCTGCACACGTTTCCCGAGTGAACACGAGGACACGCACACGTGCCATTCTGCCACGCACGGACGTGTGTGATAGACGCACGGCACCATCTGTAAAATGCGTGTGTCCTACACACACAAGGACATGTGCTCCTTATTCTGTGGAGATTCTAAAGGCTCTTCAAGGTCATTCTGACTTTCTCAAGCCGCCCCATGGGGGACGAAGGGCTCCCCTCGGCCCCCAGGGCCGTGGAGGGGGTGGGGGTCAGGTGACGCATGAGGGAGCCGGTCTTGGAAACCGCGAGGCCGTCTGTGACTGGTCTGGGCCCCGGTGAGTTGTCCCTTCGAGCCCCAGACACGGATGCGGCGGCCGTGTCCCCGCTGATGGATGCAGCTGTTAGAGACACAACAGGGGTGACCTGTCAGCGGGGAGCGAGGTGCTCCGTCTCCGGCCTGCCGGGCAGGGACAGGCCAGGCAGCCTGTGTCCGCGGCGGCGGAGGCCGAGACCAGCGGCCCTCTCAATGCTGATGGGCTGCCATAAAGTGTCGTGGACCAAGGCGGCCAGAGGGAGCGGTTCCTCCATTTTTCGGCGCTGTGGTGTCCGCGTGGGGGTGGCAGTCATGGATTAGAAAGCCTTCTGTGGAGTCCCGATGTATGGGCCCAGGAGGCAGTGGCCGGTGGACCCGGGGACAGGCAGGTGCTGAGCATGGGACCCACCGTGTGCGGGAGCCCGAGCACCCCGGGCGCGGCAGGAGCGTTCTGACGTCCTCCGGAGCCCCCGCACCCCACACCCACTGCTGAGGTTGCCCCAGGCCCTGCTCCCCACCAGTCGGTGCCCATGCATGTCCCCTCCCCTGATACCGCCCTCCCGTGCCGGCTGGGACTCGCTGCCAGGAAGCCAGGGGGCCCTTCCTTCGTCTCCCACATTCCAATGCCCTGCGGGTCAGCCACCCCTCCCTGAGGCCCCGGGGATGTGGGGGTGGGGAGGGCAAATCAGGGACCTCGACTTGCAAAGTGGTTTCTTGGCCCAGACTTCGCCCCTTCCTCCGTGCCCGGCCGCACCTGCCGCGCCTTGGGCCCAAACCTCTGGGTCTCCAGCTTTCTTCCAGGAGGTTTTGGAAGCCGCGCTCTAGCATTCAGGTATGTGCGGGCGGGTGCGGCATGGCTCAGTGATCTGAGACAGGATTTCTGGCAGGTACTATCCAGAGAAAACAATGCAGCGAGGTCATCTGCCCAATGGTTGCGCTGGCTGGAAAGAGGGGCAGGGTCCCCGCTTCCCGGCCACCCCCTTTCCATCCAGAGTCAGCCCAGCGAGATTTCCAGGCAAGGCTGGACTCCACTCCCTGGAAGTCTCTGTTTGCAGCTTTAACGAGAATCTTGCCACCCCGTTTCCAGCTCCCCAGCTGGACCATCCGTTATTTATTAAAATAACGCATCTGGTTATGCAGTCCCCGGCCCGACAGCCCTTCGTGCCAGGATTTGTTCCAGAAGCTGATAGAATGGCTTCTGCAGTATGTCCTTCTTTGGTTTGCCCGCACATGCTCTCCTTGCAATGCCTGTGGGTCCCGGGCTGGGGGCTGCGGACACAGGGGACCAGACGCAGCCCCAGTCTCAGGAGACGCAGACGGGAGAAGAGGTCTTTGCTGGCTGGACAAGCCTCGAGAGTCGGCCTTCGAGCTGGAATGAGAAGGAGACTTGCTTCCAAGGAGGAGGAAGCTGGGCAGGGACTAGGGGAAGGCATCCCCGGAGGCCAGCCTGGCAGAGGTGGGAAGCCGTGTGGCAGGTCCTGGGAGGAGGCTGGGCTGGGAGCCTCCACTCACCCCTGTGTTTGCTGATTGCAGCCAGGTCTGTGGGGATGGCTGGACTCGGCCTGAGACCGGTGAGGAAGGAGACACGGGGGTCCGTCAGTGGGTCCGGTGTGATCCAGGAGGGGAGAAGGAGGTGACAGGGAATGGACGGGGACACGTCGTTAGGAAAATGGCCCGTGAGGCCACCTGCTTCAAAGCCTCGGCTAGTGAATGTCGCAGCAGTAAACTGGGGTTAAACTTCTGTGTGATGACAATTATCATTGGTTGTGGAAAGGGACAGATGCGTCCTGTGAACAGGAGCAGGGGGCTGGCTTCCTGGGCCCCGCCGGCCCCGTGTGGTCCTGGGGTCTGCCCTCAGCTGCGCTTTGTGGAGAGAAGGTGTCTGTGCCGTGCGCTCTGCACAGGGGGGACGCACCGGGCACCGGGCAGCACGCGGGCCCCGGCAGGAGGGACACGTGGTGTGCACCGCACGTGATGACATGTCACTCAGGATGGGAGCCCCGCAACGCTCCCCACGGCCCCCAGAGCCCCCCTCAAGCCCCTTGAGGCCTCTGAGCCTCATCCGTCCCCACCCCCACCTCCTCCCCCACCCCTGGCCCCGCCCTCGGAGCTCAGGTCCCTGCTCCACAGTTGGCCTTGACCTGCAGGGCCTGTGCAGGGGCCAGGAGCCCTGTCCCTTCCCCTTTCTAAAAATTTTTTTAATGTTTTTTACTTATTTTTGAGAGACAGAGAGAGACATCGAGAGCGGGAGAGGGTCAGAGAGAGAGAGAGAGATACAGAATTGGAAGCAGGCTCCAGGCTCTGGGCTAGCTGTCAGCACAGAGCCTGACGTGGGGCTCGAACCCATGAACCATGAGATCATGACCTGAGCCGAAGCCAGACGCGTAACTGACTGAGCCCCCCAGGCGCCTCCCCTCCCCTTTCTTAGCTCTTCCTCATGCGTTCTAGTCTCCAGCTGCCTCCTCCAGGCAGCCTCCTGGGCCTAACCAGCATGCAAGGCCAACATGGGCCAGCATGCCACTCCACCTCTTGATGGGACAGTGAGACTTCTCTGTGTCCCCCTGCAGCCCGTCTGCTCCCCGCCAGCAAGGCCTGCATTGGTCTGGATCATGGTTGGTCCCCAGAGCTTGCCCTGAGTGGCCCTGAGTGACTGGTGACTGTGGCCTGGATGGGCAGACGGCAGACGGGATGGGGCGTCTCCCTCAAAGCTGGCGGCGAGAAGGGTGGTGGCCCCTCCCTCAGGGGGCAGCCTGAGCGGGCTCCCCAGGGGCGTGGGGGGCATGTCACGTCTCCCTCTGAACAGCAAGTTCGCCGAAAGGCATTGCATCTTTCATAATTTTAACAACTGGGCTAAACAAAACATACAGAACCCCTTTAGGAGAGTAAAAAAACTTTTAATGTTCATTTATTTTTGAGGGAGAGCAGACAGAGAGAGAGAGAGAGAGCCCACAAGCAGGGGAGGGGCAGAGAGAGAGAGGGAGACACAGAATCAGAAGCAGCTCCAGGCTCCCAGCTGTCAGCACAGAGCCCGACGTGGGGCTCGAACTCACGAACCACGAGACCATGACCTGAGCTGAAGTCAGACACTCAACCAACTGAGCCCTCAGGTGCCCCTAGAAGATTTTAAAACAATCTAGAAGGTCTTACGTTCTAGAATTAAAGGTCTGCACGTTTGAGAGAGCTCGTAAGCCATCCCCGTTTCATTAGGCTGGAAATCTTGCCAAACACCCATTTTCTGAGCTTCCCGCAGACTCAACATCCCTTGGGGAAGGAGGGATCTTCTCACTTATTATCAGAGCAGCTCTGGACCGGAGGGGACACGCGCGTGTGGGCTCCTTGTGAAAACAAGCCGAGCGGCGTCGTGTCATAACAGCCTGCCTTCGCTTCCCGTTCGGAACTTGTGTCTTTCGGTAAAAGAAAAATACATAATTCATGTTCAAGTTCAACAGCTCTCGAAAGCACCTTGTCTGTGCGACACTGTGGCTCACCGGTGGCAGGGTCCGCGATGGCCACGCCCCCTCCCCTACAGAAGGGCCTTGTGAAGGCTGATGTCTTTCTCAAGGTAACCGCTCAGGGACACCCCTTGGCCGGTGAGGTCCACAGTCAGTGACAAGACCGTGGTCACTGCAGGTGTCGGTGTGGGTAGGGGAGGGGCGCCAGCCTCCCTCTAGACAGTAAGTAGGTGGAGGCAGTTTGCGCCCTATTTTTCGGAGCGAATAGCAGCGTGCTTCGCATTCTAGTTACTGGTTGCTCTGGATCAGGCTCGAGGAACTCGAGGGACAAGGAACCAGAGGTTCCGAGTTGGGGCCGCTGCCGGGCTGCAGGGCTCTTGGCCTCTTTCTGGTCACACACAGGATGGATTTCAAGCTGCGTC
This sequence comes from Suricata suricatta, assembly GCF_006229205.1. Classification (NCBI taxonomy): domain Eukaryota; kingdom Metazoa; phylum Chordata; class Mammalia; order Carnivora; family Herpestidae; genus Suricata; species Suricata suricatta. Next base: position 190,842,544 of record NC_043700.1, read on the forward strand.
CTGGACCCCAAGGCCCTGTGCCACGTGCTCACTGCGTCCCTCCTGCTGCCTGGCTGTTCCTGCGAAGCCCCAGCCTCACTCCCGCTGCCCTGGGCTGTCTGCGCAGGGCATCCCGCCCCACGGGTCCCCCAGGCCTCCCTGCATTGCCAGGCTGTCCAAAATGGCACACCTCCTCGCCCCCAGAACATCTGTTTTCCTTTGCATCCTTTTCTCCAAAGCACCTGTCACATTGGGAAATCATCTTACTTGTGCGGGAGCCCCAGAGGGCAGACTCTGCCCGTGTCTTTCCCCCACGCTTCTCCCCACCGTGACCTTGATGAGCTGCTTCGCCACCGAAGAGATGGGCTGGGATTGCAGCCTTCACAGCCGAAGGCGCATCTTCACGTAGAGAGCAGTGAGTTCTTTGTATTCGCATTTTTAAGAGTGAGCTGGTCTGCCCCCACCCCCTCCACCCTGCAGTTGCTCCTCTGTTCTGGCTTCTGACACGTGCATGTTATACGGAATGCCAGGGCAGGGCAGCGGATGGGGCTGTGCTGCGTAGGGGGAGGGAGAGAGGAACAGGGAAGGGGGAGGTAGGGGAGCTGGCCACTCACCAAGGAAGCAGAGCGCGCCTTGTCCCCCGGGGCAGGACTTTTAAAGGTCAGCCCGCATCAGCAGCAGAACCCATAGCTTCCCGCACTGAACCCGAGGGGACGGCCATGCTGGGGTTGGCCGCCCCGGCGATGTGGCGAGGGAACCCGAAAAGGCTCCTTGTCCGCGGGCTCATCTCCTCTCAACAGCACCCCTTCTCCAGGGTGGCTCTGCACTGACCGCAGTGACCCTGACTTGGGGCTCGACCTCCCGAGCTTCGAGCTGAAGTCGGGAGCTTAACTGACTGAGCCCCCCAGGCGCCCCTCCACGGTCTATTTTATTTAATGCAATATTATGCTGTGGGGGAGGAATCATTTTCCTCTGTCGTTCAGTTTCTTCCAGCTGGTCTAAGCATTAACAGAAGAGACAGATTAACAGAAGAAAATCAAGTCTAACTTCATACATTCGGGAACCTCACACCCGTGAGAGGCTCCAAGACAGAAAGATAACATAAGGTGTCTGCTGCACTGAGCCAAGGAAAGGGACGGGGGCCTGGGGCTGCAAAGGGAGGAGGGCAATTCACAGGGCGGTAAGGGACAGGTGGATGGTCATTTGGTGTTTGCCCTGCCACACAGGTGGGTCCCTCAGATGTATTTATCTCGGTAATAACTCATTCTGGGAAGGATCCTCAATTTAGATTCTTCTAGGGAGTTCAGGGAGGGGCAAAGAGTTTCTCTTGAGTCAGTAGGGTCTCCATTGCCTTTAGCTAAAAATAGTCCAAGTGCTAAAGCGGCACATTCTGGGGAGACTCGCTCTGAACCCCTTCAGCTGAGCCTTTGAGACTATAAAGAAGTTTTCATGGTCCAGAGCACAGCTGGTAGGTCGCTGCCTCCCTGGGGATAGATCGGGGCCGTTAGGCTGGTGTGTGCGGCGGTCTTACAGGGGGCTCGCGAAGTTTGGCCGATTCTGCACAAGCAATCAGGTCATTAATAAGAGGTGTTTCCATGGAAACCACAGGAAAACACAGGCGAACGGAGCAGGTTCCAAACCGGTGTCTTGAGTGCTGCCGGTGGGACTTCTGGACGCCGGGCTCGAAGCGTCCCCAGATGGGGGGAGGGCAGGCGGCGGCCATCGGGCGGGTTTTCACGGTTTGCGGTTTGAATGTTCCTGGTGGTCCTTCTGGGGGGCTCACACAGCGCCCCGCACGAAGGTGGTCTCCACACGGTTGTTCTTCTCAAGTTTACGTCGGGCCACCTCGCCGCAGTGCGCGGGGCGTCGGGGAAGAGGGCACTTCTGGTGCCGAGGGGGAGACCTGGAAATGTTGGCGTGGACAGTCATAGGCAGTTGTTCGGGGAAATGAGAAGAATTCAGGATCTAGTCCAGTTTACAGGCAAATAGCAAACCCTCACAGACCATTCCTCAGAACCAGGATCCTCTGACATCCAAAATGGTATGTTATTGAGACATAATTTTTCTCTCTAAAGTCACCCTCACTTCCTCCACTGATGGTGGAGATGGATTTGTTTGCAAAGGAAGCCAGGTTTCACACAAAGCTGGCCGGATGACTTGCCCAGCGCGGCAAGAATGGTGATCCACCGCGCGGGCTCTTTTTAAATCTGTTTTACCGGAACTTTTGTAAGGAAACTTGAGGTTGAACACCAAACAGCCTCTCCAGAGGAAACCAAATTGTGACCTTGCTCCAAGTGTACTTTTGGGATTAAAGCTCATTGACTGAATTAAAGTAATTCATATCTTAGCCAGTCCTGCGCAAGCACGAAATCCCTTTCCGAAGATTCCTTTCCCACAGGCTTCTACATCTTTTTCACATTCAGACTTGGTTCTGTCTTTTCCCTTCTTAAATAACCAGATTCGCGTTAGGACAGAACTCCCTTCTTTTTCCCCAGCCACACCAAAATGCATTCCTACTCCTCCTACCTTTCCCTACCAGAAACACACATCTCCTTCTCTGTGCACGGAGATGTTTCCCGTTTGATTTCTGGTGGTTTAAATTCTTCCTTAGCAATTAATGTTTCTGGATTTTCTCTAATTCGGAATCGATCGGGATAGTCAGTGAGATGAACTTATCACTTGACAGCAAAGTCTGAAGTTTCAGGGGACCCAAAAGATGGGGGGACACTTTGAGAAATTTGCGTAAAGATTTTCTGAATGTTATTTGCATCTATTCGACACACGTGCTCTTAGCAGTTGTGTTTCGTGCACATTTGATAAAGCCTCGAAGAGCTGTCCAGTCTCCTTCGGTCGTCTTTCTTGCTGACAAGTCCTATAACCAGAGGGGACAAGGGCATTTTACTCTGAGTAAAGCTGAGTGGCATAAAGGGGTTGTGTTTAATGCCAAGGACTCCAAAGGCCTGCCTGTTTCATTACACCAACACCCTCCAAGTCGCTTTTATTTACTAAAGATTAATGCTAGATCACGTGAACTTGGAGAGCGTTTGGGTTCATTTTTTATGATTTCTGAAAGCTTCCGCACCGCCGAGCCTCACAAGATCATGCGGCAGACCAAGTCTGGAGAGTTCTTTTCCAGACTAATTTTGGCAGTGCCATCCAGAAGTAGGAAGCGATCCCACACCCCCAACACATGGTGTAGACATACACGAGGAGATGCAGAGATCTGTGCTTCCTAACGTGTGTGCGGAAGTTGAGTTCATTCGCCCAGTTTCCCAAGACTTCCTCTTTCCCTCTGTCTGTTTCTCTGTCTCTTTTTTCTGATGAGAAATCTCTCCCTGAGATTTTTTCCTCATTTTTTAAAATGCTTATTTATTTTTTTGAGAGAGAGAGAGCGCGCGTGTGCAAACGGGGGAGGGGCAGAGAGAGAGGGAGACACAGAATCCGAAGACAGGCTCCAGGTTCTGAGCTGTCAGCACAGAGGCCGACGCGGGACTTGAACTCCCCAACCGTGAGATTATGACCTGAGCGGAAGTCGGTCGCTTAACCCACTGAACTGCCCAGGCACCCCTGTAAAGTTTATTTTTCAAGGAATGGCTCTTAGGTCTCAGAGAAGATGTGGGTAGAAAATCCCCATCACAAAGGCACAGAGAAAGTAGTGAAGTTTCTCCAAGAAGGACTTTGTATTCCTAAGGACAATACTTTTAAGTCTTTTGACATAAGGAGAGAGGGTCTGGGGATTGATGAAAAGGACAGGTTAAAGGTCTTTGAATTATTTGAGGCTGTATTTCTAGTTTTGCCAAGATTTCTAAGATAAGGACAGTCACCTTGATCCCTTAAGGAATCCTTTCTGTTACCGACTTACAGGGCATTGTGGGTTGATCTCCCCATCCAATTATCTTCAGTTTGCTTCATTTCCTTCTGGGTACATAGCTCTAATTTTAACTTACGGGAGAACGCCTTAAAAAACATTCCTATCAGCTTCTGAATATCTGCTTCTTATCGAGCTAACTTTTAACTACAGAGCTACTTAAAAAAAATAAATTCTAAATACCCTGCCCGCTGTCAGCTGGGACAGACAAACAGCACATATTCTGGCAGCGTCAAATAACCCCTCCCCCCACCCCGGGTATAGGACGGGTCCCCAAGGAGGGACCTTCCCAAGGACGCCGCCTTCCCCAGATCCAGAGTCATTCCCAAAGGGAACCGAAAGGAAGAGCCGACGACCTGCACGCCCACGGCAGGCAGAGACCGAGCCAGGCTCTCAGGAGGCCGGGCGGGACCGGCAGGAAGGCATCGGCTGGCTGTCTCTCGGAGAGGGAGGGTCAGTGACCGTTGGGCCTGGAAAAGAAGGGGCTTCGTGAAATTTTATTTCCGCCTTCTGTCGGCCCCCAGGGATTGTCCGGTCATGTGTGAGAGGGCCCAGGAGGGGTTCTGGTCCTGCATCTCCTCGGGGGGCGAGGAGGATGGTCTTTCCTGTTCTTCTCTAAATGTGGCAGCCCCCCGCGCAGATCCGCTGCTGTCCAGGGGAAATGGATCCTCTCGGTGGGAAAGGGGGGTATATCCGCAAAGGCCAGAGCGGGGGGAGCCCGAAGACAGAGCCCCCTCGGTGAGCCCTCCCGCCCGTCCCCACGCTTCTGCCGAGCCTGCTCCCGGCTTTCGGCGTGCACGTGAGTGCCCAGGTGGGCTGGGCCTGGAGGCGCGGCTGCAGAGCTGTCTGTAAGTCTTTAAGAGAAAGAAAAAAGGAAACCGAAACAGGCATTTGGGGCCAGGCGTGGGTAAGGGGCTTTATGTTACATTTCGTGTTTGTTCAAAGTCTAATTTCTGTTCTTTCATCGTGTCGAGCGAGTCCCTCAGGCGAGTCATTACATTCCCTTGGGTTCTCTCTTTAATTTGGTCTCCCCACAGGTGCCAATAGACGGTTTAAGAGGCCCGCTCTCTGATCTTTCTTTCTTCTCTCAAAGAGCCGACTCAGAGGGTCTGTCATCTGAGTGTTGACTGGGATCTGACAATAGTGACTCAAATCAATGAGCCTTTTCATGCAACGACCCAGAGGTGACCTTCCAGGCTTAGAATACATCTTCACCTCGCATGCAAGGGGCGTCCGCCAAGTGGTGCCCATGGTAGAGCCCCCATGATCCAGAAAGCTCCTTCCCCAAATCAGTCTTAGGAAGCAAAGGGTGGTGAGGTGTCTCTAGTCTCCGACGAAGATGTGGTGTCTTCAGCCACAGACCTGCGAACCCGTGGCGCTGGGCAGATGCTCCCGGGACAGGACGTTTCCAGCTCTGACGGTGAAGGTGAGAGGCAGCAACAGCTCTTTCCAGACCAGGCGCAGCCGGACAAAGACTGTCAGACCCATCGTCTCGTTGGGCTGCCCAGTAGATGCATGTCTGGCTGCCAGACCAGACACAGTGTTCTCACTGTCCGAGAAGCCGAGCTTTCACGACCTAGAACAACACAACACACAGAAATAATGGCCGTTTGTGGGAGGGAAACGGCGGCTAAGAACTGTGAGTACTCAGGTCAAATACAGGAGTGACTTAGCCCCAGGAGCTCGTTCCACAGTATTTTCTGCCACTCGAAGTTTCAAAAAGGATAACAAGGACTCCCCCTGCTCTGCTTCCTCTGGACTTTGTAAGTAAGAGTTCCAAGTCCAAGTTCTTACCTTTACCAGCTGTCAGAGGTCCAGGCTATTTCTACTGCAGCAGCTTCAGGGTGAGTGGTACCGGGCGCTCCAGGTCTCCTGGCTGGCTGTAGGGGAGGAAAAAACTTATTCAACCCTTCAGAGGTTCTTCCAGCTGGTGTAAGAATTAAATTGACACAAGAAAGATTAACAGAAGAAAATCAAATTTAATTTTATACATCCGGGAACCTCACACACATGTGAGGCCTCAAGACAGAAAGTAAGATGAAATATCTGTGCCATCCTGAGCTAAGGAGCAGGATGGGGGCCTGGGGCTGCAAAGGGAGGAAGGCGATTCACAGGGCGGTAAGGGACAGGTGTCTGCTCATTTGATGTTTGCCCTGCCACACAGGTGGGTCCCTCAGATGTATTTATCTCAGTAATAACTCATTCTGGGAAGGATCCTCAATTTAGATTCTTCTAGGGAGTTCAGGGAGGGGCAAAGAGTTTCTCCTGAGTCAATAGGGTCTCGATTGCCTTCAGCTCAAAATACATGCTAAAGTAGCACATTTTGGGGAGACTGGCTCTGAACCCCTCCCAAGTTGACACATTAATGAAGTAAAATTACCAGTAAGATGCTTCACACCCTATTCTCATACGAAATCTCTGAAATCCAGTTTATATTTTGGTCTCACGGGACATCTCAATTTTTAAGCCACCAAAATGTCTTTGGAAGTATTTGATCGATGTTTAGAGTGCCTAAAATTGCCAAGAAGTGGGCAACCCACACACCCACGTTGTACCAAAGATACTCAAGTTTTCCAACATGTGAATCAACGTCTTTATAATCAAAATGAACTCAATTGTAATTAAGCTTGCCACCGCCAGATTGGACGGCACACTTCTCGCTCCCTGGACATCCAAGGCCTTAGAATTAACCCGTGTGTTTACACACTGCCATTGGGAAGGTGAATCCATGCTGCTCTTGTTTTTCCTTCTCTAAGCGAAGTCAGGCAGGAGTCCATGTTGGACCGATGAGGTGTTCACAGTGAGCGCGAGGAACATAAATTATCTGATGTTTCTGTTTCTGTTCAGTAATTTGACAGATGAATGATCTGAGTTCATAATTAAGAAATTAGTTTTTTGCAAAGCTCCACTGATTCAGGAATTGATGAAGTTAAGACTGTCACATTCCCGGGGTGGGGGGGTCTCATCTCAATGAACAAACACGGTGTTAATGACCGGGGCCCAGCTGTGCGTCAGTATGTAGCAAGTTGAAAGGACAGAGGTGCACCCCAGCACCTGAATATTCTCGCTAAAAGGCAGGATGGATGGCGCCGGAGAGCTCCCCACCAGTGGCGTCTCCGTGTGCCCAAAGCCACCAATTCAGCCAAAATGCTGTTGTAGCAAAGAGAAATCTTGTGTCCTGGCCCCATGGGTCGTGGGGGGATTTGGTTGCCCACAGACAGTAATAAGCCAGTAGGGATCTATTAGTGAGTAATTTCATTCTAAAAATATGAGCTTACTTTCTGTAATCATTTTCTAAAGACCTTTTTAAAAGACAAGTTGATTCCATTAACTACTATTAGCATCTCCTTGTATTTAGCAAAAGAAAGCAGCAGGAAAGGGCCAGTCAGCCAAGAACAGCCATTGAGTGCCTCTTGGGTACCCGGCACTAAGTAAGCGAGGAAGGGCTGGGTTCAGCCTTGTGCGTGTCTTACTTCAGAGGCGACATTTCTGGGCATTGAGGGATGAATAGGAGTTGGCCGGAAAAAAGATTTGAAGAACTTATGTTCAAGGAGCTGTTATTTGGGAAGCAGTGACCGATCGCACATTCATAAGGCATGTGGAGGGCGGAGAGAAAGAGCAGAATCTGGAAAATGGTGCTGCTGTCAGGAAAGAAGGTTCCAGAACATCAAGGCAAGGTGTTGAGACTGGCTTGGAGAGCGAGAGGCTGCCGAGTCAGGAGACTCCACCTTACAGTCTCTGGCATTAGCTCTCTGGTGGGCAGACAAGGTAAGGGCTAAAGTACTAAAGTCCTCTGAAAAGTACTATGATCTGAAGTATTTTCAGAGGTTTTTCTACTCAACTGCCAGAAGCTCGTGTCTGCCCTTGTGAATTACAACCAAGTTACCCTCCCCGCTTCCTCCCAGTTAATTTGTCCTGCTAAGCCTGAACCCGTTGATGAGATTTCCTAGTTTTGATGATATGCTCAAGGGACTGTTTAGTTCCTGCGCATCTGATGTGTGTCTGAAGGCTAAGTTGACAATGAGTGCCGGGCACCTAGAAGCCCCTCGGCCTCCAGCTCCGTGACTGCTGACTTTGGTTAAGACGTGTAAGCTCCCTGGGACTCAGTTTCCCCTTCTATAAAGTGGAACAAATAGTGTCTGGTCTCCAGGCTTCCCTCGTCCCGGAATCCCACTCAGTGTTAGACTTTCTGTGACATGTCGGTGGTTTAACCCTGAGGAGCCCACCTCTCCCCTCTGTTTGCTCCTTGCTGATTCTGAGTCTGGCTGCGGGCAGATGCCAGGGCCCTGAGACTGACTGGCGTCTGTGCCCTCCACACACACGTCTCTGTGTCTCTCCGTCGGTGAAATGAGTGGATGGATGAACCGATGGATGAATGACTCAGTGGTTGTGATTTAAGTTCGCACGGAGCCTGAACACCCCAGCTGCCCTGAACACAAGCCCCCCAGTGCCCCGGGGCTGCGCCGGGGTTCCCAGGCCGTGTCACGCGGGTTCACGCCCCTCAGCGGGGAGCTCCCCTTAGTCTTCGCTCTTCCCACTGAGTGGTGATGCAGGGGTTTTTACTGTTTACTTGTGTTACGATTTTAAAAAATTTATAACAGTGGCCATACACCGAGTGCAAGGAAAACCCCATGCACGTGGCTAGGTCCCCTCCGCACCTCCACGCACACACGTGTGTCCTTCCGTGCCGTGCTCACAACATCTGGAGGTGGGCGTTGTTAGCCCCAGTGGAGCTGGGGAAGCGGAGACCCAGAGAACCGATTTTGCCCACGTAACTGATCTGTGGAGGAGCCAGAATTAGAACACTGGTCTTGGTTCTCTCGGGCGCCCCAGATGGCCGCAAGCATTCCCGAGGCCCCCGGGCCAGGAAGGCGTGGACCGTGCTTCTCAGTATGCTCCTACATCATGTTGGATCTCAGCAGAATGCAGGTTTTAAAAAGTTTATTTACTTATTTGTTTTGAGAGAGAGTGCGTGTGCAAGCTCACGTGTGCCTGCGTGGGGGAGGGGCGGAGAGCGAGAACCCCAAGCAGCACAGAGCGGATGCAGGGCTCCAGCTCACGGGCCGTGTCATGGCCTGAGCCGAAATCAAGAGTCAGACGCTGACCCGCCTGATCCACCCAGCGCCCCTCAGTAGGATGCGCTTTGAGGAGCCCTTGCTCTGCCCTGGGCTTGTGCAAAGCACTGAGTGTGCAGAGGTGAGTGAGGCCTGTCTTGGGGAGCTCACATTCTAAGGGAGGAGACAAACCGATGGGTGTCTGGGATTCCCAGAACCCAGAGACGCAAAGTGCCAGAAGATTGTAGTAAAGATCTCTTCTACCTCTAAGGATCCGGGAGGGCTTCCTGGAAGAGAAGGCAGCTGTGCTCATAGTTAAGAGCTGGGGCTGATTTGTTCGTGGGAGGGCAGAGTGGCGTGATTCCAGGCAGAGCGGAGAGGGTGAGCAGGGGCGAGGAGGAGGGAACATGCGAGCAGATGTGGGGCTCACGAAGGTCTGTAATGGGCGTTGGGTTAGGCCAGCCCCCCCGGCTGTCTGTGCAGCCAAACCCCGGGCTAATGCAAGGCTTCCCATTTGTGCCACATTAACTTGTCATTTTCTATACAAATAGACAAGCAATACTTTTTTTAGCCGGTAGAAATTGCCTTGCATAATAACCTACTTCTTTACAGAATTATTTCTTGATGTTTGAAATTTCTCTCCGAGGAAGCCTCAGGGAGGGCCTGGCAGGCGTCACTGTCTCCCTGTCTGAGGCGACAGCAGATGCTCCCATGTAGCAGCGGGGCTTGGGGACATGTGGGGAGAGCGGGGCCATGTCTGCAGCAGGGACCCAAGCGTGCCCAGGGTAGGAATCCTGGGTCCGGAGCAGGAAGAACTTCCTGGGTTGTGCAGACGTTGGGGATGCCTGGGCTGGAATGCCGATCTCGATTTCAGGGGGTGCAGAGCGATGGGCGACCCCTCCCCAGTTACCGTAATGACCCGAGTCCACCCTGCTAGAGCAGGTGGCCCTGAGGCCCGAACCCCACTCCGTCTAACACAAAAGTCTTTTGGCTTTCATGTATACTTTCCTTTAAAAAAAATTACAAGAAGAATTTTTTTAAAAATGTTTGGCTTTTTTTTTTTTTTAGAAAGAGAGAGATAGCGAGCAGGGGAGGGTGAGAGAGAGAAGGAGACAGAGAATCCCAAGCAGGCTCCACACTGTCACCACAGAGCCCGACACGGGGCTCAAACCCATGAACTATGGGATCGGGACCTGAGCCGAAACTGAGTCGGACGCTGAACTGACTGAGCCACCGGATGCCCCGAGAAGAATTTTTAAGGGAAAAAGGAAAAAGACACTTCACAAACAGCATACAGAAAAATAGCAAATTCTAATACAAATTTTAAGAAGCATATGAAAAGATGTTCAACCTCTTAATGAAAAGCAAACCAAACAGCTAGGTACCTCTTTTACTTCTTATGCTGGCCAAAAAACTGAGCAACAATAATCCAGTTTGACACGGGTCCAAGGAAATAGAAATTCTGGCGTCATGTGCCGCATTCACCTGACACCGGATGTTACTGTAACTTTGTTAGGACAAGTCAGGGCCTTTTCGATGAAAGACCGTAGCAGACCCTGCCCTAAAGAACCAAGTCCTCTGTCATCTTCTTTGCTGGAGTGACATCTGGGGTAGAGGAGAGCCAGTTTTGCCTGATAGTAGCTGGACCCGGTCATCTGTGGACCCCAACCCCGCAGGACGGAGCCCCCGGGCTGCTCAGGACACTGGCGGCTCTGAGCGCTGTCCGTGGTGCTGACTCAGCTGACCCTCTCTGGCCACTTGGTGGGTGCCCTTGGGAGCTCCAGCCCAGCCCTCCTGTGCCCACCATGGACTCCCGCTCCCAGAAACCTGCCCAGGCCCTGAGTCCTGGATTCCACCTCTTCAGTAATGCTTGCGACCCACAGAGAGCCCGAACACTGAAAACCGGCGCTACCTGTAAATCCGCCATCTGGAGACGGCCTCTTGTGATGTCTGATGTCCTGCCTTCTTGTCTTTCTTCTATGAATTTTTATGATACAGTTGAGGCACTTTTATACTCTTAATGTGCGCCACTAAAGTATTCTCCCACATTATTAAGAACACTTTGTGAGCATCCTTTTGATGGCTTCAAATCAGTCTGTGATTTGGTTAACGATAATGTAGCCATTTTTGTAGTTAGCTACCATTTATTGGGGATGTATATGCACGTGGCATGATATTAAGGTATTTCAGACATTACTTCTCATATGCAAAAGGGCTTTGAGATGGGGGTGTTATTATCTCCAACTTTGCAGATGTTGAAACTGAAGTTCAGAGAGGCTAAGTAAATTGCCAAGATCACACAGCTCAGGAAGGGGCAGAGATGGTTTCGAATGCAGAGATGTCCGATGATGACGGTCACGACCTTGCCTTCGCACCACATGGCCCCCTGCAGCTTTTACACACGGTGTTTAAATAAAACATGTGTCTACCACAGTCTGCGTACCCATCACCAGGGAGTCGGACATCTCGATGGCTTTGAGAAGCCATTGTCAAATAGAAGGTTGTTAAAGATGAAAGGATCACAGAAACAAGAGATTAGGATGCCCTCAGGCCATGATGCCTCCCGGCCCCTCCGTGGGTGCGCCTCATCCAGCAGGAGCACGTGCAGCCTCCACTTGGATGCCCCCGCGGACTGGAAACCCACTCCCTGGGCCAGGAGATTCTATTGACAACAATAACCATGGTTTTAGCCACAGCGGTCTGAGTGGCCCAGCTGATCACTGCCACCTTCACCCCGCTTCACCGCTCCCCCATCCCCGCCGATGGCAAGTCCCCGTCCCCGCTGGCCTCATTGTTGAGCGAGGATGAGCTGTGGCTTCAGGACCTGCCTCACAGCAGGTGCTCAATACATGCTTGTTGACATGAAGATGATTGCCCGGGGACCTCAACAAACTTCCCAACTCAAGCAGTTGCCTGCAGCTCGGCCTTGGGTGCAGCTTCCTGTGCGGGGGGTGCAGGGGCTGCAGAAGGGCCAGCACCCCTGCCCCTCGTCATCCGGACCCCACCTTCGGTGCTTCCCAGAGCCCACAGCCTTCCTGAGGGGCGCCTCCATAGAGCATGTCTTGGAGAGAGGACAGGCATGCTGGTGGCTTGCTCTGGATGAGACCCTGAGGGTCACGCATCCCAGTGCCCCTCCATTCTCTGAGACTCAGTCTGCCCCAGTAACCTAGCCACGTCACAACGAAGCGGGGCTACCGCCCGGCTGTGTCCCCAGGTCAGGTCTCTGCGCCCAGCAGCTCCAGTGTGGTTGGTGCCACAGCACAGAGAGCCCAGGCCCCGAGCTGGAGGGCCTGCGTTCGGTCTCTGCTGTGCTGTGTCTCCAGTGCAGCCCGTCCCCTCACTGTCTTAGTTTCTTCATCCGTAAAATAGGATTTGGAAGACCGGCTCCGGAGGCCAGAGGCTCAGGGCTGAGAGAGTGTTTGCAGACGTGCTCTGTGGACTCCGATCCGGGAACGTCTGTGTTACAGCAGCGACTCTGTCTTCAGCCCATGTGCAGCCCCTGAGCCTCGTGTCCGTCACGCAGCCGGGCTCCATAACTTCGGGTTGAATCAGCTGTTGTTAGCAGTAACCAGTCAGTGTCAGTGTCACTGGTAAGACGGTGGGGATTCCTGGTTGCCGGTGACCAGGTAATGGGTCGGAATGAGAAGACCAGAGTCCAGACTCGCTGGGGACACAGTTAAATGGAGACTGAGGGACCCTGGGGGCGCGGTCCCTGGTCACTGCAGCCGGGTCTGTGTCCAGTGGGGCTCATACTTTGGGAGCTGAGGGAGCGTATGGAGAGCAAGGGGCTTCTGTGCGTGGAGGGCTGAAGGAGACACTTACCGGGCCGTTGGTCCTAGAAGGGGCTCAGGCGATCTCTGGAGCCCCTCTCCTCTTACAGGGGACAGAACAGAGCTGAGACCATTAGGGACTTGCTCAAGGTTGTACAGACAGATGTGGGGACAGTTCTGTTTCTTCTGTGTGACAGGTCGGTCCCCCCGCCACTCTTGCGCCACAGAATGTGACCGCCTCCACAGTAGATGCAGAAGGCACCAAGGTGGTCATGCCCCTGCCCCTGCTGCCCAGCCCCAGGGAGAAACCAAAGCGGGCTCGGCTACGGGGAGCAAACCTGAGTCTGGGGTGGGGTATGCCGGCAGGGCACCAAGAGCGACACGGCTCTGCAGCCGGCGACAGACTGTGTGCGATTTCCAGCGTGGGGTAAGCGCGGCCACTACCCCGCTGAGCTGAGAATCGATGTCATTAGCCTAATCGCGTGGGCTCTGTTTACAGACTCTGCTGCGAGGCGCCAGGGTGTCAAAACAAGGACGCATGTTGCAAATGCGAAGGGAGGCGGCTGCAAACACCCGGGTGGGAGTCCTGGCGCCGGCGCATCGCCCAGCGCGCCCACGGCGACGGGGAGGGACGACAGCCCTGGGCCCGGACATGTCACGGGCCCTCGGGTTGCCTCGTCGGCTGGACAGAAGAGAGAGGACAGAGGAAGGGCGAGACCTGAGACGTTTGTGTAACCCGAAGCCTGGAGCAGCCCCTTTGGGCCGTGTCGCCTTCAGCAGGAGACACGGTGCCTGACGTGGGGCTCGGGGTCCCTGGGGAGGAGGACACTTGGCGAACTGTCACCCTCGTGTGGTCTGCATTTCTGCCCGGCCCCTCGAAGCCACCAGCCTTCTAAAGGGAGGGTCCGGCCATCGCGAGGGAGGGCAGACGGCTCACGGCAGCCAGAGGAGAAGCGTCAGCCTGGGCCCCCTCTGGCTCCCGGACACACAGGGGGCCTGCCCTCCACCTGGGGCACCTGTTCCTTTCTCCTTCCTCCTGTCCGCCGCCGTCCCAGGCTGCTGACCTCCTGAGCCAACAGCAGGAATGTCAGCGGACCAGGTCCTACGTGTCCCCCTCCTCCGGGCGTCACAGACACAACTCATGGACTGCGGCGCCAAATTACTGCTTTCTTACCGAGGTCTCGGTGCTCCGGTCATAATCACTGTGACCGTCAGCCTCCCGTGCACGGCCTCTTGCCGCCGTTGGGTGCGTCTGTCCCTCTCGTGCTTAGTGATCGTGATTCTTGGCTCTGGTGCTGGGATGCGCCCTCAGATGCTGGTCCTGAGCAGGAGTGGGAGGGCGAGGCAGTGGGAGCTTCTGTGCAGAAA
>NC_043700.1:190856682-190858223 GCF_006229205.1 Suricata suricatta
TGTCCCCTTCTGCTACCTGCGGGGAAGGTTCCAGAAGGATTGCTGCCGTGTCCCCGGTCCCTTCTCTGTGTGTAACTCTGCCTTTCGCGTCTCTTTCCCTCGGGACGCCGTGTCCTCTCACGTCCTCCCGAGCCTGCCGGCCACAGGTTTCCTCACGGTTTCTTCAGGTTCCGGGGCAAAGTCCTTTTCAGAAAGAGCGTGGGTCTCTGGGTCGTGAGGGCAGCGTTCCTCCCGGCTCGGAGGCTGCCCCCTCTCGGGTCCCAGGCTGCTTCTTTGTTCTGGTGTCCTGTCCGCGCCTTCGCTGGAGAAGCGCCCGTGGCAGAAGGCAGGCAGGGTCCTGGAGCAGTGCTTGGGTCAAACAGCCCCACAGTGGCAGCGGCCATCCTGTTAGGTGGCCCGGCGTGGGTCCGCGAGTCAGGTAGCAGAGGGCGGGCAGGACCTCGACTCCGTCCAGCGGATGGGACAGAGCCACCCCATCCAGGTTACGTGGCTCCTTGATCAACCCGCGTGGCACCGCAGCCCGTGGGGATGGGGCCCGCGGGGATGGGATCCGTTGGCCAGGCAAGGCCTGCTCGAACTCAAACACAAAATCCCCTGAATCTGAAAACGTCTTGGCGAGTCTGAGGCCCGTGGGCGCACAGGCTGTGAGGACCCCCCCCTCGGCGGGGCGGGGCGTCTGCCAAGCCCATTTCTCTGAGAGGAGACAGAGGCTCAGAGACAGTCACTGCTAGATAAGTGGCCAACCAGCGGCTCGACGCCCAGAGTGTCCCCTTCCCAGTTCCTGCTCGTTTCCCTGCAAAACAGGAGGAAAAATCAGACCAGCATCTCTCCCGTTGGCCTTGCTGTGCTCAGTGTTTTGTGCATTCCTGATAATTGCAGGCAGTTAGAACGTCCCCAGGCCCTTCTGTCACGCACAGTGCCCCCTCCCCATCACAAACGGAGACCGGGGGGGACCCTGGGCACGAGCCGCAAAGCGCATCCGGCGGGGTTTGAGTGCAGAGGTACTCGGAATGCGGGAATCCGTCCCCACGGTGAGGGCGCCGCATGGAAGCGCAGCCTCGCCTGAACTCACCGCTGTGCGGCCTGGGCCGGCCGCCTCACCTCTCTGTGCCTGTGTGCTCGTCCGTGAGGTGACAATGACCGCCCCGCCCTCCCAGGCCACGGCGGGGCCTCAGCCGGCCAATCCTGCGGAACGGAGCCTGGGCTTCTCCTGGACAAAACGCCTCCAGTGTTCTGGGAGCCGCTCCACATGACTGGGGCGCGGGCAGACCCCGCCCCGCCTCCTTCACGGCCACGGCCCTGGACGATCCGTCCGGCGCACCCCCACCCCTGTCCCGGCTGCTCGGGCCGGTGTCCCCGAAGCCGGCCAGAGCGTCCTGGGGGCTAAAATAACCCAGGCGGCAAGCGAACCTCAGCAGGGCCGTTGCAGCCCGTGGAGACCAGAGGGGTCAGAGAGCCGGACCCCGCCCTCCCCCGGATCGCGGAGGGACCGGAGACCCCACACAAGGCAGCCGAGCGGGTGGCTCGCCTGGTCTCTCGGG
>NC_043700.1:190858323-190877913 GCF_006229205.1 Suricata suricatta
GTCCCTTCTCTGTGTGTAACTCTGCCTTTCGCGTCTCTTTCCCTCGGGACGCCGTGTCCTCTCACGTCCTCCCGAGCCTGCCGGCCACAGGTTTCCTCACGGTTTCTTCAGGTTCCGGGGCAAAGTCCTTTTCAGAAAGAGCGCGGGTCTCTGGGTCGTGAGGGCAGCGTTCCTTCCGGCTCGGAGGCTGCCCCCTCTCGGGTCCCAGGCTGCTTCTTTGTTCTGGTGTCCTGTCCGCGCCTTCGCTGGAGAAGCGCCCGCGGCAGAAGGCAGGCAGGGTCCTGGAGCAGTGCTTGGGTCAAACAGCCCCACAGTGGCAGCGGCCATCCTGTTAGGTGGCCCGGCGTGGGCTCCTTGATCCACCCGCGTGGCACCGCGGCCCGTGGGGATGGGGCCCTCGGGGATGGGATCCGTTGGCCGGGCAAGGCCTGCTCGAACTCAAACACAAAATCCCCTGAATGTGAAAACGTCTTGGCGAGTCTGAGGCCCGTGGGCGCACAGGCTGTGAGGACCCCCCCCTCGGCGGGGCGGGGCGTCTGCCAGGCCCATTTCTCTGAGAGGAGACAGAGGCTCAGAGACAGTCACTGCTAGATAAGTGGCCAACCAGCAGCTCGACGCCCAGAGTGTCCCCTTCCCAGTTCCTGCTCGTTTCCCTGCAAAACAGGAGGAAAAATCAGACCAGCATCTCTCCCGTTGGCCTTGCTGTGCTCAGTGTTTTGTGCATTCCTGATAATTGCAGGCAGTTAGAACGTCCCCAGGCCCTTCTGTCACGCACAGTGCCCCCTCCCCATCACAAACGGAGGCCGGGGGGGACCCTGGGCACGAGCCGCAAAGCGCATCCGGCGGGGTTTGAGTGCAGAGGTACTCGGAATTCGGGAATCCGTCCCCACGGTGAGGGCGCCGCATGGAAGCGCAGCCTCGCCTGAACTCACCGCTGTGTGGCCTGGGCCGGCCGCCTCACCTCTCTGTGCCTGTGTGCTCGTCCGTGAGGTGACAATGACCGCCCCGCCCTCCCAGGCCACGGCGGGGCCTCAGCCGGCCAATCCTGCGGAACGGAGCCTGGGCTTCTCCTGGACAAAACGCCTCCAGTGTTCTGGGAGCCGCTCTGCATGACCGGGGCGCGGGCAGACCCCGCCCCGCCTCCTTCACGGCCACGGCCCTGGACGATCCGTCCGGCGCACCCCCACCCCTGTCCCGGCTGCTCGGGCCGGTGTCCCCGAAGCCAGCCAGAGCGTCCTGGGGGCTAAAATAACCCAGGCGGCAAGCGAACCTCAGCAGGGCCGTTGCAGCCCGTGGAGACCAGAGGGGTCAGAGAGCCGGACCCCGCCCTCCCCCGGATCGCGGAGGGGCTGGAGACCCCACACAAGGCAGCCGAGCGGGTGGCTCGCCTGGTCTCTCGGGCATGGAGCCGAGCGGCAGGGCCACACCACCTGCCTGCTCCTGCTCCTGGTAAAATGGCCTCTGGGGCTTCCCCGCCCTTGGCAGGGGGTCTGGTTTGTCAGGACACAGACGGGAGGGACTGATGGACTCGGGGGGCTCCCATCCTCCCGGACTGCCTTCCGCCCACCTCCTTTCCCTCCAGACCCCGCCGCGTCCTGTCCTTGGAGCCCCCCCATCCCGGCCTCTGCCCCCGCCCCAGGTTCCCGTGGCCAGCCAGCACTTTGTCCCCTCCCTCCTTTGTAGGGCACCCTGGGCGGGTGAGGCGGGTGTGGGCCCCGGGGACTCCCGCATGGAAGGGCCTTTGTCAGGATCTGATCGCGAAGAGGCCGTGTTGCTGAACACGGCGGCGTTAAATGGTTCACACGGGGGCAGCGTCTTCAGACCCCTCGCCGGGTGGTCTCAAAGACGGCTTGAGCCGACAGGAGGAAACGAGTGTGAAAACCCGGGCGCCGGGCGCCTGCGGGCCAGCCTCCTGACTTCCGGGAGGAAGATGCGAGTGCCGGGAGCCGCCGCGTGTTTGTTCTCCTCCCGGCGGCCTTCCTCCACGGTCCCGAGCTCACGTGCACGTCTCCCACCTGGAAAGAAAGGACTGGACTTGGACCGATGGCCTTCTCCTCGCCGTGGCCTTTCCTACAACTGAGGAAAAGTTCACTTTCCATCAAGCTGAACGTCTTCCAGCGAACCGTTCAGCGGCATGAGGTGCATTCGAAGTGTTTGGACCCCCACCCCCCGCCCCGTTCCGTGCCGGAACATTCTCATCTCCCAGGGGAACCCGCACCCACGGGCCCCCCCCCTCCCGGCCCGCCCCCCGCCTGCCTGGCCGCCTCTGGACGCCCCGTCTGTGGAATCTGGTGTCTGACTTCCCTACCGGCCAGGACGTTTCTGCAGCTCTCACACCATGGCCTGGGGCGCAACTTCATTCGCCTAATGACCGAAGGGCGCCCCTCCTGTGCCCCTGCCACCGTTTGCCCCGCCGCGCGCCAGCTGACAGACATTCTGGGGGGGGTGCCCTTCGTGAGCAGTGCTGCGCAAGTGTGTGCGTGTCCGAGTGTTCGTTTCAGTTCTCCAGACACCTTAGACACACCTGATCCTCAAGAACCCGAAGACGTCCCTGGAGAAAGGAAGGAATGTCAGTGTGGTCACGGGGCCTCTGTGACGATGCCAGTCCCTGGGCCCAGCTCTGAACACCTCCAGGCATGTGTTAGTCCTCAGGACAGCCCTGTGGGGCAGGGACCCTTCTTAGCCCTATCACAAGATGAGGAGACCGAGGCCCAGGGATGTGAACTAACTCTCCTAACCTCAGTCAACCAATAAATAGCGGACGCAGGATTGGGCCAGACGTGCTGGCCCATGGGGCTCACACCCTTCCCACCACGGGGCATTCTGTTCCAGATCAAGGGCAGATGCACCAGGGTGGAGGAGGGGGTGGAGGAGGCACAGACCTCAGCTGGAAATTTAGAACAACCCCTTGGTGGCTACTGATGTCAGAGATGGGCATAAGCCGTTTTGGGAGGGAGTGAGCTCCCCGTCCCTAGGGGCATGCAAACAGAGGCAGCAACCACTTGGGAGAACATTGTTAAAACGAGGCTACTCTTTTTTTTTTTTAATTTTTTTTAATGTTTTATTTATTATTTTTGATACAGAAGAGACAGAGCATGAGAGGGGGAGGGTCAGAGAGAGAGGGAGACACAGAATCTGAAACAGGCTCCAGGCTCTGAGCTGTCAGCACAGAGCCTGACATGGGGCTCGAACCCACGAACGTGAGATCTGACCCGAGCTGAAGTCGGAAGCTCAACCAACTGAGCCACCCAGGCGCCCCAAAACGAGGCTACTCTTGCTTGGATGGAGAGCCGGGAGGCCTCTATGCCTCAGATACAGGCTTTCCAGACCTTGGTGCTGGTCTGTGTTCGAAGAGGAGGAGGGTTGAGGGGTTCTAGGTCCTATTTGGGCCACCTGCTCAGCGACCCCCAGGCTAAGCTGGGCTCTCCCCCTCTGGCACCGCCAGGGCCGAGTCAGTTTGTCATTAAATGAACGTGCCAGCCCTGACCCGGGCACACAGGGCACGTAGGAGTTTTCCTTCTGTTGTGGTGTCGTGGTCAGAATTACAGCTGAGGCTGACAGGCGGCCGGCTCTGCGCGGGTGTTTGGTCGATGGGGTTGATGAGGGCCCAGGGGTTGCCCTGGAGACCCACCCTGCCTGGAGTCCCTTCGACCGGGCGCCCACGCTGGTGCTCACAGGGAGGCCGGGTGAGGTGCGGGCTGGCCGCCTCCCTTCCTGCCAAGGGAGGGCGCTGTCCCCACGGCACTGGCCTCGCGGGCGGGGTCTCCAGGAGCAGTGCCGCGGGAGCCCTGGAGGGAGCAGGGTTCCTGCCAGCAGGACTGTGCTCGGGGAGCCGGTGCGGGCATGCTGTTTTACAGAATCGGTGTGTCATCTCGGGAGCAACAACGCAGACAGAGGGCTTCTCTGTAACAACAGAACGCTCTGTGGGCCTTTCCAACCAGCTTCTGTACCTGTAAAGAGTGGCTCTGCAGGACTTGTCAGAGGCCCTGGGGGCAGAGTTTTCCTGTCTGTCTGACAGCTCACGGCCTCCTCTGTCCCCTGCCCCAAGGTCCCCAGGGAGGGGTTGGAACAGGCTTACAGCGGGGGGCTGCCCCCAGCTGTGTCTCACTGAGTAAGAAGACGGCTTGTTGGTGAAAACGTCTTCTGAGGCCCCAACACGCCTTCCTCTCTTTCAGCAGCTGACCCGTCGCTCTGGGGCGGCTTTGGGCTGAGAAATGTCCGGGGTGGAGCTGGCCTTGGGTTTCTTTAGGCCGATCGAACATGCGGCCTCTGGGTTGTTTTATTATTATTTGTATTACTATTACTACTGGACGGAAAGGCTGTATTTTAACTTAGACTCTGAGTGTGTGGAAATCTGCACGTGTGTCCTGGGTTGTTGGCTCGGAGCCTGGGGTCGGCTCTGGCCCTGCCCGTTTGAGGAGCACCAGCACCCGAGGAAGCAGTTTTCCAGAGAATTCAGGGTCAGTCTGGTACACGGGGGGCTAGTGGGAACCCCAGTCTGGAGTCAGAGAATCGAGGCTCCGTCTGCGGACCGTCCGGGCCAGCCTTGTGCACAGACCCGTCGGTGGTGGGGGCGGAGGGGTCCCCGTGAAGGCCTTTCGTCTCCCGGCTTGGAAGACTGCGGTCGGGCGTGCGTGATTCGGGGAGGAACCGCCCGCGCTGGGCGCCGGAGGCGGAGGCGCCGGCCGGACACGGACACGTGCTGGTTCACGCGTTCGCTCGCTCGCTCGCTCTCCGCCGTGTGGCGTGGTAAGAGACACACCCAACCGCGCGGCCGGGACTTCTGCATTTTAGCTTCTTTGTTCTGCTTTTTTTCCCTCTCCAAGCACAGACGAGGTGACTGCCGGCTCAGCCCAGGCTGGGACACGTCACGGAGGACATGGAAATGGAGCTGGTTTTCTAGGGTCTGCTAGCAGTTCAGAACGAAGTGGAAAAGCATTGTGCGCCCGCAGAACAGCAAGTGCAGGCGCAGAGGGCTAAGCGTGCGGCCTGTCTGGGGGACGGTGAGCCTCTTGGTGCGCCCGGTGCACAGGGGGTAGGGGTGAGGGGCTGGGGGGCATGGAGGGCGGAGGCGTCTGTCTGGGGCCCCCACTGCGCACCGCGGCAAAGCGGCCCCTGAGTTCCATCTGGGGGGCCAGTGAGGGGGCCGCCGGAGTAGCGGGGGGGGGGGGGGGGGGGGGGGGGGGGGGGGGGGGGGGGGGGGGGTGAGGACGGAGAGGGTGGTGCTGGGGCTGCCATATGGGGGATGGCAGCCGCGGAGGCGGTGTTGGCAAGAACGGGGGACTTCAGTGGGTGTGTGCCCTTGCCGTAAGCAGGCTCCTGAGCACCTTGCGGGTAGTCATGCTCAGTGACCATGTCATAGTACCTCCCCTTCTACAGATGAGGAAACTGAGGCTCAGAGAGGCTCCGTAAGGCCACACAGCTTGGAAATGGCAGCATGAGATTTGAACTCGGACCATCCGATCCATCTGATACCTAGACGCCCACAACTGGGCGGGGACAGCCGGTCTGCTTGTGAACCCAGCGGCAGAGGGGCGGTGTCACCGCAGGGGCCTGGGCACACGGAGGAGGAAGAGGGTGGGGAAGCATTTATCCAAGACGCAGGAGTGGGGGCAGCGTTCAGGGCTGTCTCCAGGGTGCGTGTCTGCAGCCTGAGCGGGAAGGCGAAGGACACGTGTGCGCCCACGCCGGGAAGCAGCCTTGCGTATTTAGAAAAAAAGCCTTAAACCAAAAACATGACCTTCTCCAGCGATTTGTCCCAACATTAAATAATGACTAATTTGAATTTAAATATGTGGCAGAAAATTATGCGCAGTCCCTTCTGCTGGAAAGGACTGGGGCTGCTTGATTGCCGAATGAGTCATGCATATTCATAGCTGTGCTTTTATCTTGCCAGTTGGATTCTCTGTGTTATTTGCTAACTTGGAGCGAAGGCCTGGTGGAGACGGCAGGGAGGTGTGACTCGGGGACGTGAGCGGGAGGAACCGCAGGCCGAGGGGGAGCACTGGCCCGGGAGTCCGGGCTCCGGCTCCCCCACTCAGCCGGGCCTTGGGCCTCACGTTTGCGTGCTGTGGGCAGGGCCCCACGTGGAAGGCTAGCAGCCCCTCAGAGAGGTCCAGGCAGCAATCCCGCTCCTGCCCGCAGGCTGTGCCTCATGGCAGAAGGGTGATCCCCGTGATCCCCGTCGTGATCCAACCACGTGGGCCCCCAAAAGCGGAGACCCTTTCCCGGCTCCGGTTAGAGGGAGTGTGACTGGGAGAATGGCAGAGATGTGCAATTTGGTGGAGGACCCCGAGGGCAGCCGGGCCCATTAAGTGTGACTCCCGGGCCTGGGGGCCCCACTGCAGGGCTGGCTCTCAGCCCCTCTCAGGCTCTGGCCAGCAGAAGCTTCTGGAAGTCTGGCTCTTGAGGGTTCAAGGTGACCCTGGGTGGGGTTAGCTTTAGAGAAAACCTGCCCCCTGGGCACCCCGTGGGGCTCTCTGGAGCAGCCTGGTGGCCCCGAACGATGCCTACAGAGGCCTCGGAGCCGGTGGGGCCAGCGTCGGGGGGGCCCCCACTGCAGGGAGGGGTGGGCCATGTCTTTCCTCGGCCGCCTATTTGTCTGGGGCCCTGGTGAGCAGCGAGAAGCATCTCTGTGCTTCTGGGTCAGCCTTCGGGGCACCTTTGAGGCGCCTCAAAGGATTGTAAGGGGCCATTTCAGAAAAGCCCAGCAGACTGCAGTCGAGGGGGAAAAAAAAACCCTTTAAACTGGCAAAGCACCCGGGACGCCGGCCCCACATGCAGCCTGGAGCTTTTTCCCTTTATCGTTTCAAAAGATCGACCTCAGTGTAGACGGCTCATCAAAGCCCCTTTCATTCCCGCCAGGGCCCCGTTGTTTACCGGGCCTGCCCGTTCGTTATTTCTGGGGGCTGCACCAACAGGCCACTTTCATCACGCCGTGGCCACACTCATTAGTATTTAAAAAAAAAGTCGCAGGCCGTCCCGGAATATGCTAGCGTCCTGTGACCGTGGCAGTGAGCGGGGGGCCTGGTCCTCCGAGCAGGAGAAGACGGTGCTCACCCACACCTGCTGTCCTTTCCCTGTGGCTCCGGCCGAATGCACTCCCCGCCCTGTTACCGGGGGCGTGGCCACGCGGGACAGGAAGTGGTGAGTGTCCTTTTCCGGTGGTCGGGCCAAGAAGCTCTGCTCTCCCTCCCCATCTCAACGGCTGAGAAAGCCAAGTTCGCAGAGCGAAGAGGCCCTGTGGGCCTGGGCGCCGAGGGGCCGGGTGCAGCCAGGCCTCTGTCCGCCCAGCGCAGACACAGCTTGACCGAGTCGGGATCTGCCGATGTGTCCGGGTGCGGGGGCAGCAGCTGAATTTGCCCAAGACCTCGCCTACCCTTCCGGAAATGGAATCCCTCTCCCATACTGTCGTGAGAGACTGTTGAATGAATGAAGGAGTGAGTGAATGAGTGAGTGACGTATACCAGCAAACGAAACGTCAGGCTCCTGGTAGGCGCACAGGAAATGCAAGTCGTTTCCCCCTACTTTTGGAAAGTGAGCACTCTGGTTGCGTACCACTGCTTAACAAAGCGGCCCAAACTCCACACCGCGGATCCGGCGTGTTCTCCCAGGGGGCCGTGGGTGGGCGGGCTCAGTGGGGAGGGCCTCCTATGTGTGGTCGGACCCCCGCTCTGGGAGGACGCGGTCCTCGGCTGGTGTGCACGCGGCCCGCTGGCGATGCGGGTGCCTTTTAGAGGGCTCTCGGGACCCGCGTGCCACACGCTGGCTGCACAGTGCCCTTCCGCTGCCACGGCTCAGCTCTTCGACTCAGGGAAGATGCTGTTTAATTAGCCAGCTCAAAAAGATGCCCAATTATGAAGGAAATTGGGCTGGAAGAACCTGCTTTCTCAAGTTTTCTCTCCTGCGCTGAAACCCCTTCCATCCATCCAAGACCAGCTTGTTAATTTTTTAATGTGACTTTAAGTGGAGGTTCTCGGAGGAATGCACATCCTTCTGGAGTCTGGCTCAGAGCCTGGTGCTTGCCTGGGCGCCCCGTGGCTCCTGGGGACGGCCACGTCTCTGTCGGGGTCTCTCGGGCTCCCCTGGTGTTTGCCGAGCGCCCACCAGGCTGGCCGCTCCCCCGAGGTCCAGCTTTCCAGGCACCTGCCTCGTGCCGCCGGCACCTCTGCACCACCTGCCGCCCTGGAGCCCTCCTCCGGCGCAGGAGACGCTGAGCGAGAGCTCCCTCAGCAGGAGCCAGGGAGGTCATGTTCTCAGAAGGTGCCCTGGAAGGGGACCCCTCCCGCGCTCTCAGGAAGGCGCCTCCCATCGTGGCCCCCTCCCTCCGGCCGCTGGGTGCCGCCTGCCATCCCCCACTGCCCCGGGCCGCTGAGTGGACAGCCGTGGGCAGCCAGCCACCGCGCTGGTGCATTGGTGGGGACTCACCGCCAAGGGAAGAGACCCCCAGGACCGACTATTCAGGTGGGGAGGGGTTCACCCTGGGGATCTTGAAGAGGAGGGACTCAGCTCCTTGACTCTGGGAAATCCCAGCCCGGAGGCCCAAGGAGGCTTGACCCGGCATCACTGGGAGAAGGAGGCCCGGCCTGCCCTGTGCCTGGGTGATTCCCGTGTCAGAGTAAGTCTGGACTAGGGAAGGAGACACTTGATTTGAAGAGGATTGCAGGGGCGAGGGGTGGGGGAGGAGAGGGCTATTACAGTAAGAGAGGGGCTGTTACAACAGGGGCGGGTCTATGACAACAGGGGAGGGGCCATTTCTATGGGGGCGGGGCTATTACCAAAAAGGAGGGGCTGTTGCTTCGGGGAGGGGAGGGGCTGGCGTATCAGGAGGCAGGAGTGAACTCAGTGTAAGATGCGGAGCCGCTCAAAGGTAAGGGGGAGGCGGGTCCTTTTGGGAGCAGCACCCGCCCGGGGCTGGGTGGGTGGTGAGCAGGCGGCAGTCCGCTCGGCACCCGCTGGCTCTCAGGACAGCTGCGCGGTGGGCTCGTTCTGTGCCGGGCTTGCCCACCCGGGGCCGGGCATCGTTGGGCCCGTTTCGGGGGGGGGGGGGGGGGACGCCTGACCCAAATCAGTCCGGCTCCCTACCGCTACCGGCGTTTTGTCCAGCTTGGCCAGTGCGGTCCGGTTTGGCTCATCTTTTACGAGCAGAGAACGGGAACCTGGAGGCCCGTGTCTGGCCTGGACGCAGGTTAACGGGGACGCGCGCAGCTTGTCCAAGTCCACAGGGCAGGGCTTCCCGCAGTAGCTCTTTCTGGAGCACAGCGTGGGGTCCTTAACCTCTGGGGTTTCTGAGAGCACGGGGCTCAGGCGGAGTCCCACACTGTCGGCTCAGAGCGGGTCATAGCGCCACTAACCTGACCCAGATCTCGAGGGCTGGGCGGAGCCCACAGGGAGAACCCATCATTCTCCCTGGAGGCCACCCAGCCTAGGCTCCGCCTTGTTCATCCATGCCCCTGCTGGGGGGCTGTGAGGCTGTGCAGGGGATCCTCAGGGGCCCCCCCTGCAGCCAGCCCAGCAGGACCCCCGTAAGTGCACTGGGCAAAGCTGCATTGGCAGCTCCCGGATCGATCTGGGGACCGGCCAGCTCTCCACACTCGGTCAGGATCGTGTCTCAGGCTGGGCTCAGGCCAGGTGCCCACCGGGTGAGCCGAGTGTGGGGTGTGGGATAGGTGGCAGGGGAGCCCTGCTCTCTGCGAGGCACGCGGGCGGGGTGGGGAGCACGCGGCGGAGGCAAGAGACGTCTCGAATGAGGACACGGCCTCGCTTCTGCTTTTCTGGCACCAAAACGTGGTTACTGTCAAGCTTCTTCCTGAAAACCTTATGTGGCGGTCTCTCCCGCTACACGCTGTGTTCTTAAACGTTCTCAGAAGCGGTGTGTGGAAGTCACCGCAGGTGCACCCGGACCGTGACCACGTTGGGAGAGGATGGTGGCCACATGCTCCCCAAGCCAAGTTAACGCTGAGCTGCATGATGTCCCACGGTTACGGTCCTTGCCGCGGCCCGTGGTCCTGATGTGCACGGCCTGCGGGGCCCTGGGCTTATTGGTCCTGATGTGCGCGTCATGGGGGGCCCTGGGCTTATTGGTCCTGATGTGCGCAGTGTGGGGCCCCGGCCAGCGGTGAGACTGACGTGAGGGTCAGCAGGAGGTCAGCAGAGTGATGCTCACACTCGCCCTGGGTCCTCACAGCTCGGGAGTCGCTGAGCACCGTCAGCTCGCTCTGGAGGGCTGCAGGGACGATCTGAGCAAGGCACTTGGCACTGACGCCTCCCCGGCAGCCTCAGAAATGGCCCCGTCCTCACCCCGGCACCCCAGCCCCCGTCCTGGGAGATGGGTCTGACTGGAGGCGGTGCTGTGAGTCCCCAGGGAGACAGGTGTGCTGCTGCGGCCTTCAGATGGAGAAGTGGGGAACACTAGACCCCACGCCAAGCACCACATGGATCCCATGGCCCCCCTTGCCGCCCCCTCCAGGCTGCCCCCCTGGATCGCACGCACACATCTCCTGCCATGCACCAGTCTGTTGGGCGCCTCTCACTGAGGTTGTGGTAGAGCCTGGGCGCAGAGCATCCCCGGGGAGAGACGAGAGGGTGGGCGTGGGCCGGGTCGTGGAGGGAGTGGGGGCTTTGCTCCAGGGCTTAGACGGCAGTCTGAGAACCACAGCGGGAGCTGGGGGAGGATTCCGGAATGTTTACATGGAGGAGGTTTACATGTGACCTTTCTGTAATGAGGTCCTACCTTGACCGCACGGCGTACCGGCTTCCAGCTGCTGTCATGACAAGTTGGTACAAAGCCAGTGGCTGCGAACAGCAGGCGTCTGTCCTCTCACAGTTTGGGGATCTGCGGCCTCAAACGGGTTTCACTGGGCTGAAATCGAGGCGTCGGTGGGGCTGCATCCCTCATGCGGGCCCTAGGGCAGAGTGTGCCTTGGCCTGTGGCTCCTGCATCTACACAGCGAGAAGGGAGAACCCCCCCACCTGTCCGTCTGACCCGGACCCTCTGTCCATTGCCACACCTCCCTTCCCCACTGACCCTGCCATCTCCTTCCAAGGGCCCAGTGATTGCGTCATGCCCACTGGATAATCCAGGGTGATTTCCCATCCAAGATCTGTAATGAATCCCGTCTGCAAAGCCCCTGTGGCCATCTGAGGTAAGATGTTCACAGGGACGGAGGATTAGGAAACAGACATCTCTTGGGGGGGGGACGTTATTCCGTCGGCCACACAGGTGGCCAATGAACGGGGCCTGCACGAGTCCATAGAAACCGGCTTTCTGACACAGTGCGGGGTGTCCGGTCCTGCTCGTCCCCTAAGCACCTAAGCAAATGTGTTCCATTCAGTCCTCTGCTGGTTCAAACCCCAGGCACACGCTTGGATGGGACTCGTTAAAACTGTAGTTCACATCTTCCGTCTTCTCACGGATTTTTGTCTGCTTAACCATTGTCGAGAGAGGTGTATTAGGATTTCTGCTCTGAATGCAGCTTTGGGAGTTTTTGGCTCGAAGTTCTGTCGACCTTTGCTTTATTTATTTATTGTGAGGCTTTATTCCATTACCAGATTAGAATGTTACATAGTGTTACATCTTTCTTGAAAATTGAACCTTTTGTCATTGAATTAGCAAACTTTCATCCATCTGGCAATGATTGTGTGTGTGTGTGTGTGTGTGTGTGTGTGTGTGTGTGTGTGTGTCCCCAGAACAAGATAAAAATGGGCAGGTCTCCATCCACACTGTGGATTTGTCTCCAGTTCACACGAACACCACACATGGAGCTCTCTGGGCCCCAGCTGCAGGCTGAGGGCCTCCTATCAAATGCCCTTTCTGGGCTTTGTCCCCCAACCCCCTGCCCTCCTGTAGCATCAAAACAGAGATCTAAGATCGCCTGTTATAATAGGTCCATTTCATCCGTGAATAACATAGAAACCCTAAGCCAGAGTGGCTTAGTTAAGATAGAAATTTATTAACTTATTTCTTTCTTATGACCAACAAGGCCGAGGGGGTCAGCGCAGGGCTGAGGGGGTCAGTGCAGGGCTGAGGGGGTCAGTGCAGGGCTGAGGTCAGTCTTTATGCTTCACTCTGCACGGCTTCTGTTTCCAGGCGTCCTCACAGCCCAGAATGGCTGCTGCAATACCGGGCATTGTGTCCGTAGTCTGGTTCTCGGGAGGGATAAAATGCTGTCATTTTAAGGACACTCCCCAGGTGCTTCACACAGCACTTCCGTCCACAGTCTCAGGCCAAACTTGGTTACACGGTCACCCCGGGGAGTCCGGGAAGTGCAGGCTCTATTCTGTGTGGTCACATGTCCAGCTGAAAATGGAGGGTCCTGTTGCTGGGAAGCGGAGGGCGAGGGCCGCCTGCGGCTCCCGGATGCGGGGGGCATGCCTGCCGGGGGAGGCCAGCTCAAAGCTCGCTCACTGCGCTCCGTCTCTGCCGCCACTTTGGGTTTTGACCCCTAAAGCTTCCTAGTGCTAACGGCGCAACAATGCACCTTCAAATATCTGAAGCTGCATCGACTCAGGCTTTGTTGTCGCTTCCGTGGGGAGGATTTCGGGGCCTCGCCAGCCCTCCTGTCAGTGGAAGGGCATGTGCCCAGCCGGCGGCTCTGGGTGGCCGGCTACCCCACGCCTGCCCCTTCCCCGCGCTCAGCTGCGGTGCTGGTGTATTCGGCGAACCCCGGTGCTTCTCGGTGTTGGTCCTGGCGGGGCCCAGTCAGGTGGGGGCGAGGGGGCACTCAGCTGGGTCACAGGGAGGGAGGCGGCTGCTAGGGGAGGAGCAGGCGGTGGAACAATCTGGAAATCCCGTGAACAACCTCGGGGTTTGGAGGAGGGTCTCAGTGCTACGGTCTGGGGCCCGGCACCAGCAAGCCCCAGGCTCAGAGAGGACACGCGAGGGGCAGCCGGGCTGCGGAGGGGGGGACGGGGCTCCCCTCCTTGCGGGCTCTTGGACTCGGGCCAGCACCCGCCCTCCGGCCCCCGCCTGTCTCGGTCATGATTCGCTCTTCACCGCTGGGTTCCCTGCGGCGCTAGGAAGATCCGATGGCAGGTGCACCGCTGCATCAGCCCAGCGAGGACCCCCTTCGCCCCACACAACGAGCTGCTCTTTGTGACCTGCTGGAGAAGAGCCCCGGGACCTTGCAGCAGGTTGACGCCCGTTCGAACCCGCTTGACCGTGGACTGCATTCTGTAAATATTTATTAGACAACTGTCTCTGAGGCCTGGACGTGCCAGTGACTGCAGTCCAGGCTCCCTGGCCTTCTGGCCTCTCGTGCTGCCTCCTCGTGGCCTTTCGCCGGCGCTGGCTGCTTCCCAGACCCGCGAGATCCATTGGTCCTGGTGGAACTTTCCAGAGCACGTCCTCCCGGCAGCAGAGATCTAAGAAGGTAGAGCCTCCGCACCTGCTCGGGGTGGGGGTGGGGGGCTCTTTAGCCTCAACCTCTCCTCGGTCCTGCTGGACCGGCCCCGCCTTCTGCAGGGGTGGGGTCATAGCTCTCGGCAGGGTCACTAGGAAGGCGAGGGCACAGATGTTGGTGACAGACTCCAAGCGTGGCGTTCGCCGGCACACGGTGAATCTGCAGTGACCCCGTCCGTTAAGGTCGTGGGAGGCCTGGGGCTGCTGGGGACCCCTGACTGCATCCCTGTACAGATGGGGTGTGGCTGGGGCCGCTGCCCTGTGTCCACTCGTGAGTCTTACGCCTCCCACTGAGCTTTTCCTTGGAGGGCGTGTTGAGCTCAGAGCCCAAGACCAGAGCCAACCTTCCTGCCCCTCGGTCACCGACAGAAAGCCGTGCTGAGTTTCTAACATCTGTTTTGTTTTATTTTTTATTAAAATTTTTTTTTAACATTTATTGATTTTTGAGAGAGACAGAGAGTCAGAGAGAGAGTGGGGGAGGGGCAGAGAGGGAGACACAGAATCCGAAGCAGCCCCAGGCTCTGAGCTGTCAGCACAGAACCGGACGCGGGGCTCGAACTCACAGACTGAGATCGTGACCTGAGCGGAAGTCGGACACTTAACCAGCTGAGCCCCCAGGCGCCCCCTGACCTTCGGTATCTTAACTGACTGTATAATGTGGCTACAAATGTACACTTAGGAAGACTTGGGCTGCCAACCTCAAGACCGGTCTCTGTGACTCTGGTGTCATTATGTATCTTCTGTTGACTTTTCAATAATGGGAAGAAACATTCCTTCCAGCATTTACACATCGGCTTTGAGGAAGCTAACTCCTTGTGTCCGTCTCTGGGCACGTGCTCTGATGACGCGGGTGTCCCCGTGGCGAGGTGGTGAGGTCACCTGGGGGAACTCTGTCCCCCTCCCCGGCTCAGCCGTGTCCCTGTCCTTCATAAAACACCCCTCCACCCCCGGCCCCTCCAGCCCTGGTCCTGAGCGCGTCCCGGACTCCTGGGCTACCTGTGCCATCCTTGATGACAGTGCCGTGTGCCAAGAATTCACATCCCCGTGTCACAGACAGAACAGGGGCTTGAAGAAGGGACTGACTTTCCCCCAAAGAACCACATCACAGGTGGATGTGAGATTTGGACAAAGTCTCTCTGGCTGTGCTCCGGGCCACCTGTGTCACCAGGATCTGGGGGCGGATGGCATTTCAAGGCAGTGTAGGTCTCCACGCTCAGTTAGGGGTCCAGGCTCGGGCCTGCCCGCTCGCCCCCTTGGCCGGAAACCCCAGCCCCTAACCCCCCCCAGATGTCGGCCTTGATCTACCTGCCACAGGACCGGACCTGACCCCGGCCTCCCGCCCAGCGGCCCTGCCCCTGCTCCCCGTCCCCTTCGGCCCCACACTTGGGCGGGAGCTGACCTTGGAGGTCCCCCCGATGGCCTCTCCCAGAACATTCTGCATTTTGTATGAAGGTGGGTCCTTCCTACTTTGGGTGCTAAAATGTCCTTTCTTCTGTGAATTGGTGGTTAAGGATAGTAATTTTGTTTTATTTTTAACAACGTCTCTTGGAAAAATAAAAGACTACAGCTTAGTGGGCCCCCCTTTGATGTTCTCGTAAACTGGGCCGGTTGGCCCGTGGAGACTGGAAGCCTGGGGACAGGGTCCCTCCAGCCCTGCGGGCCGCCACATGCCCTGTGCACCTTTCCGGAAAGCCCTGCGGTAGCGCCCTGCAGACTGAGACCCCCCCCAGCCCCACCCCCCACCCCTGCGGCTGCTTCTCAAACCACATCCTTTCCCTGCGTCGTCATCAAGGCTTCTGTTTTTTAAATCGATTTATTTTGAGAGAGAGTGAGCTCAAGTAGGGGAGGGGCAGGGAGAGAGGGAGAGAGAATCCCATGCAGGCTGTGAGATCATGACCTGAGCTGAATTCAAGACTCGGACACTTAACTGACTGAGCCCCCCAGGTGCCCCCATCAAGCAAGGGCTTCCCTTCTTCTCTACCCTGAGCTCCTGGGGGGGCGGGGCCGCATCCTTCTGCGTGTCCTTGGCCCGGGGCAGCACCGAGGTGACCAGAACGGAGGCGTCAGGGCCCAGGGAGCTCTGAGGCTGGGCCTGGGCTCCAGAGCGACCAGGCCGCCGCCACATCCACTCGGGACAAGCCTGAGAGGCAGACGGGGTGAGCCGACTTGAGGGGCTCGGGGGGGCGCCCTCGTGGTGACTGTGTCTCGTGCGCCAGTGGCCAGCACCCCCCCCCCCGCCTCCCCGGACCAGCCTGTTTGGACCTGCGCCGCCAGCTTGAACACAGCGCGGCGTCGCACTTTGTGTTTTATTTTTGGCTAATGTGACTCGGCAGCTTATTTTCCTTCATTACTTGGCAGTTGTGCTCGAGGCGAACGGCTCCAGTGAATCTGTGACCATAATCATCTGCGGGCCTGTTTCCCATCTGAGGCTGATGATTAGCCCACTAACGCCCTCCCCCCAGACCACCTCCTCGGGCCCCCGGACTCGTTAGGCAAGATGCGCTCGCTCACGATCGTGGTGGGGGCTTCTCGGAGCCGTCCCCGGCCTGGAGGTGCGAACCACGAAGGTGCTCAGAGGACACAGTTGGCTGTGTCGCTGGGGGTTACTGGGGAAGGGGCCCTGATGGGCAGGTGCGTGCCCCCGCCCCGCCGCCTCAGCCCTGCGTGCGCGTGCGTGGGCATGCGTGTGCGTGCGTGTGTGTGTGGTCTCACGGAGGTCTTGGGGTGAAGGTAGAGCGGCTCAGGCCTGGGAGGGGGAGGACGTGGAGACAGGACGGGGCAGCTCTCCCAGGCAGGGGTGAGATGCCCTTCCTCCTGCACATCCCTGGGGCGCTAGAGCCGAGTCTTCGGTCTTCCACTTCTTCCTGCTGCCCTGCCCACCCCCACCCTGCCTGAGCCAGTGTGGGGGCAGGGGAGCGGCTGGCCCGTCTCCGTCTCCGGAGCCCCTGGCAGCAGGTGCGCGCAGGCAGGAAGGAGGCTGTTGTCCCCAGCCCCAGGCCCGCCGTGCTGCCCTCGCCTCCTTCCCGTGGCAGGGCCGCATGTTCAGGTCCCTGCGGGACCCGGACCGCCGCCCCGCCCCCCGCCCCCCTCGAAGGCCCGGCGCGCTGGAAGAAAGCGTGATTAGTAATAGCCCTTCACATTGCTACAGTGATTTCCAATTTGCCATGTACTTTCACATCCACTACACTGTTTAATCCTGCCCACGGGTAGCCACCAGGACGAGGGAGATAATACAAGTTAAGCCCTGGCACAGGACCTGCCCCACAGTGGGCACCTGCAGGAGAAGATAGCTATAACTCTAGGGGTGGAGGACGGAGGGGAAGCGGGAGGAAGAGCATGGGCGAGGGGAGGAGGGGGAGTGGGGAGCTGCTCTCCAAGCTGAGCTAGGACTGGGGCCAGCGGGGCGGACTCCGGCCAGGGCTCCCTCTACCCGAAGGCACGGCCCTTCCTCCCCACCCCGCCCTCCCCGAGAGGAGCACTGGGTTCTGTCAACCAGGGGGGCAGGTCCCAGGGCCAGCCAGGCCTGGGGACGCTGGGGCCACTGCACTTGGAAGGGGAGCCTAGCATTCTGGACAGAAGGAGTGCTTGTCCAATGAACGAGCAGGCACTGGGGACCCCAGGCTTGGTCAGCTGCCTGCACAATAGACCTTTATTCCGCTTGAAGGATGAAAAGGTATGAATTGATACCCCATCTCTGCGCGCGTGTGCGCTCACACACACACACACACACATGCAAGAGGACTTCTAAGGTGACCTAAATAGCCCAAAGAATAAGAGAACAGAGAGGGGACCTGAATAACCAAAGAATAAGACAGAGCAGAGACGAAGGAGGCTGTGGACACTGCTCAGTGGGGCTCCTGGGTCTGCGCTGTCCCTTCGAGGCCCCATGTCCCCACTCACAAGAAGGTGGGAAGTCATGTCCTCCGACTAAGGGACAGTCCAACCCCAATATATCCATAATTCTGAGGGTGGCCTCAGAGAAGGGGCCACTGAAGACTAAGGAGCACATGCATCCCATGTAATTTTACAGGGATGACCCTCAGGAAAGCTGCTGGTGGGAGAATCCCAGCCACGGATGGTGGGCGTCCCTCCAGTCCCATGCCCATCCCTTGACTGCCCAGAGCACGCTGCTACCCAGCACCCAGATGTGAGGCCCTGCTCAGTGGGGCTGGACCCTGCCATCCTGACCCCTGGAATTCACCCATCGACTCAGCCACCCATCCCTCTCTCCATCTACTCATCCATCCATCCATCCACCCATCCACCCATCAATCACCCACTAATCCCTCTCTCCACCTGTCCATCCATCCATCTATCCATCCATCCATCCATCCACCATCCATCCATCGACTCACCCTCCCCACTCAATACTGATTTACCAGATATTAATCTGACACTGCCGTAGGTTCTGGGGATACAGTAGTGAGCAATAGAGACAAGGACCCACCATATGGGGCCAAAATCAGGGCCAGCGCACCCACACATTGGGCAGGCTGTGCACTGCACAAGGACACTTTGCTGGGGTGAATGGGGCTCAACGTTACTTGCCGGGCCGTGAGCTCTGAGGGCTGCCTTGGCTGGAGGAAGGGGAATCTGTTTCCTGCTATAAAGGGGCCAACTGTGCACATGCCCTGGGGCTACTTCTATGTTTAAAATGTGCATAAAGTCCTTGGTCAGGCGGCAGCAGCCCTGTGGCATCCAGGACGGTCCCCGAGGGACCGTGTTACATCCCTGCCCCACTCCCGATGCCCCATCAAGGCCCTTGTGCCCCGATGTTGCTTTTCCAGCACCTGAGATAACATTGTCCCAAAATAACGTTCCCCAACTGACTCATTCATCCTTCAAGGACACCTCCTCCAGGAAGCTCTCCTTAACTACCCTCAGAAGGCTCAGTGCTTCCTCTGAGCTGCCACTGAGCCCCAAAATTACCTCCATCAGGTGCTTATCACTCACTGTCGGCAATGCCTGTGTCATCCACTCCAGGGGCTCTAGTCCTTCACAATGTTGCCAGATGGAGCACGTGCGTGTAAGCAACACATGATTTGCACTATATCACAAATGTTGCACACATGCAGAAAAATACACAACATTGGGGAAACACCTATACTCAAAGGTTACTTGTTCGTCGTAAATTCAAACTGAGGCAGGTGGCCTGTGTTTTCTGTCAGCCTTCCCTTCAGCCGGACCCCAGCCTCCAGGAGCAGCCTCCAAGGTGGGGTCGGGCGGCTGGGTGACCCCAGGGCCACTGCCCACACGACAGCCCCAGCCCGAGAACAGCCTGCGTCCAGAGGCTTCCTTGACTCTCTCGGTCCAGGCTGGGCGGGATGAAAGTCCCTGTGCACACACACACGTGCACACATGCGCACACACATCGTCAGTCACCCACCACCCCAGGAGCCCCAGCAGGCTCCCGCCTGGGCCAGGTTCTGAGGAGGCCCCATCTCTGTGGATTGGACAGGTCCCACTAAGCCAAAAAATGAGTTCCAGAAAGTACCGTCCGCCCTGGATAGCTTTTTTTTCCTGCCTAATTATAGAATCCATTGCAATAGAAGTCACAACAAGAACAACTTGGCTGTTACAGGACACTGCTTCATCCTCGGAAGTTAAAGAGCTTGTTTTAAAGCAGACTGTAAAACCACTTAATTACTCGGGTTTAAAGCCAGCCATGTGGAAATTATGTTCCCGCGGTGAGCGTTTTCGAGGTGATTTCTGGCAAAGAGAACTCCACGGTGGTGCCTTTTGTACCAGGCTCCCCCGGGCCGCCTTCCACGCACGCAGCCCCAGGCTCCCCGGACTGCTCTCCTGGCCCCCGGGAGCCTCGCAGGGTCCCAGCGGAGAGACAGCTGGTCACCCCTACAGGTGGTGAGCCCAGGGCCCAGCAGTAGGGACCTCGTGGTGCCTGCCAGCAGGTCGTAAGAGAGAGGCCAGGACCCAGTTCTGAATATCTTGACTACTAATCTTACAGCCTTTCCACCAGGTCTACCTGACATCCATCTGTCCAGCCACCCAACCGTGCCATTTGTCTGTTTATGTAGGTGTCTGCTGATTGCCTCTTACACACATCTACCAGCCCAGCCATCCATTATCCATCCGTGCCTACATATATACACCCATCCATCCACCCCCCCCCCCCCCCCCCCCCCCCCCCCCCCCCCCCCCCCCCCCCCCCCCCCCCCCCCCCACCCCCCCCC
>NC_043700.1:190878013-190902570 GCF_006229205.1 Suricata suricatta
GACTCACCTGCAGCGGAATAAGTTCAAAGTGGAGTTGTGTGTCAACTCCCACGGGGCTGTGATGGGGGTTGACCACCATAATGGAACAGGAAGAGTTTCATAGAAGAGGAGACATTCGGGGTGGCCTTTGAATGATCCATGTGTGAGAGGGAAGGATCTTCTAGGCAACACTTTTAGTTCCGAAGTTCAAGATCAAGAACCTTGAGCTCAAAATCTGGGTCCACCCTCCCTGGCTGTGTTTCTGGGGATGAGTCTATTTTTTGAGCTCAGTTTCCTCGCCTGTAAAGAGGGGAGAATCGGTTTTACTCTGGTCTGCCTCACCTTCCTAGCTCAGACCTCTCCCGCTCTTCATGACCCTCCCCAGTCCCACGGTTTCACACACCACGGACACACACGAGTTAACCTGCCAAGCCTGCTGTCCCCCGGGCTCCACTCTTAGATTTGCTGCTGTCCCCAAGACACCCGGATGTCATGACTCAGACACACGCTGCACTCAGAACTCTCCAGAGGGAGGTGACAGCCCAGAAGCCTTCTGGCAGCGACACCTCACTCGGACTGGCCACCTCCTTAGCCCCTGCTCAGGGACGGGAGGGAGAGGCTCCTATGGGGAGGGGTCTCCGTCCTGGCATCAGTGTTAGGCAGCCAGGGTCCCGGCTCGGCCCCTGGGGACTGTGGACCGTGGAGAGGTGGCTCTCCCTCCTTGGATGCTAGTGTCCCGGACAGTAAGTAAGGCATTCGGACTGGGTGACATCCGTCCCTGTGTACCAGCCACCAAGTCTGCGGACTCCCTGTCTGCTCTCCTAAGGGGTCTAGAGGCTCCACCAAGAACGAGCGTCAGGCCGATACCTGATACTCCTCCCTTGTAACGCACTGGGGTTGGGGCTGCTTCTAGGAACGTCCGTGTGTGCACGCACGCGCACCTGCGCTGATGTCTGTGCACCCGCGTGCACCTCGGTGTGATTTAAAGCACATCCAGGTATCGCCCAATAAAAAGCAGTCTTGGTGTGGATTTCGCGGGCCCTTCCCCCACCGTCCCCGGCACCCAGGCGTCTGTATGTCTCTCGCCGGCTCCTGTCCCCTCCCTCCTCTTCTGTGTCCTGGGCTGGGGACCACTGGGCATTTCTCAGCCCTGGTACCTCTTTTGCTGTTGCAAGTTTTGATCCTGCCAGAAAAGAACAAGATGGGATCACTCACTTTCCCAGATCAGCCTCCCCCCACACCCCTCAAACATCACTATGTATTATTTTCCTTGGTCTTTAAAACATGAGACAAATGGGCTGGACTTTTGCTGAGAACAAAGTTGTGCGTTCTCACATGACCTGGCTCTTTGGATGTCTGCTAGTCTCCAGTGCTTTCCGAGCCTTTTATGAGCCAGGTTTTCCCAGTGGGTCCTCATCCATTCCCACGGTGTGTACCACGGAGTCCTACCTGCCACGTCCCAGACCCTCGGGACACAGAATGGCCGAGGCAGCCAGAGTCTCTGCTCTTTGGGACCTTCCCACTACCCGGGGAGATGCCTGCTTTGAGCAAAGGAAGCAGCCTTCGGTCAGGTTCCCCAGAAGCAGAGCCTGAGGCAAGGATTTGGTGCAGCTGAGGTACTGAGAGTAAATACTCAGGAGGAACCCGAGGGAAAGAGCAGCTGAGGAAGGATGTGCTCTCAGGCAGAGTCAGACCTGGATCTGATCTGCCCCACGTTCAGGACCACAAACCAGAGTTGTCCCTCTGAGGCAAGGAGGCCAGCCTTCCCGCCCTCCTCACCAAGCACTGTCGATGGACCACCGGGGCGGGGGGGGTATAACTGCCCAGACAAGAGGCTCCGGGCAGCCGAGGGCAGTTCTCTGGGGAAGGGCGGCCAGGAGACGGTGGCTGACAGCCACCGCGTGGGGGGCTGGGGAGCATCAGCCAGGAGGCCGAAGTGTCCGGTGCTCAATGCCAGGACAAAGCCGGGCTTGTCTTGGCCTCTGGAGTTCGGCCTGCGGATCGCCGCAGCAGAGCTATTTTCTCACCGATTAGAAACTGAAGTGCTGGCCGGGGTGGGGAGTCGGTAAGTGGAAGGACCAGGCCTGAGGGTCCCACAGCAGGGTCCCTTCCCCCTGCTCCGTGGCCAGGCAGGCCGGTCTCCCCCGCTCTCCTGATCCTTGGGCAAGAGGACGGCCCCTCCCGGGAGATTCCAGACCACCCCGAGCGGCCCACCTCCATCCCTCTGGTCTGCCCGTCTGCCTCCCCCACGGTGAGTTCACCACCAAGGGGCAGAGAGGGGAGACGACAGGCTGTGAGTGCGACAGGCACACAGACCTGGGTCCCATCCAGTCTGGCTGCATCAGGAGGGGACACCCGTGTCCTCCGTAAGCCTCAGGCCCCTCCTCTACGGGGGGGGCGGTTCTGTCTGCCCTGGCGGGGGCAGGGGGCTGGAGGGGAAGTGCCCCGTTGGCCCGCTCAGAACCGGCCCACGGGCTGATCCGTCCACAGGAGCTGAGGACATTTCTCCTTGGGTCTCTAGACACCGCCCTTTCACACTCTCGCCCCGTTTGCAAAATGCAGCGTGCGTGTGTGTGAGTGTGCATGTGTGTGTGTGCGTGTGTGCCTGTGCGTGAGCGTGTGCGAGCGTGTGTGTGCGTGCATGTGTGCATGTGTGTGTGTGTGTGTGTGTGCTTGTGTGTGTTGGGGGGCAGGTGATGGGATAAAATCAAACGTGGTGAAACATGCTCTTTAACATCAAACCCTTTTGCCAAACAACATCGTGCACAGAAACCCGATCCATAACGCAGATCACAGAAAGGCTGCCTGGGGGCGGGGCCTGGAGCCTCCCGTCCAGGCTCCGCCTCCTCGGAGCTGAGGACCTGCGGGCAAGGCGCTCACCTCTCAGGACGGCTGGGTAACAGCGGGAGCAGCGGAGTGAGTGGGCACGAAGCGTCTGCCCTGAGTGAGCGCCCTCCCCATGGTCTTCCTGTTCTGTGAGAGCTGTTTGTCGTTGTCACCACCGCGACCCGTGTCACTGCCATGATGGCTGCCCGCTCGGTGGCTCTGCCCGCCGTCACAGCAAGTGTGCGTTATTCACCAGTGAATCGGGACGGGGTGGGGTTTTAATGGCATCCTGGTCCGAGTAGAGTCCAGAAATGCCCACATCCTGCGGCAGGGTGCAGCCCTCACCCAGGTGGGCTCCCAGGAGGGGGCGTGCCTACAGAGCAGCCATGGAGGAGGGCCAGGGGTCACGGTGCTCCTCCCCAGGCTGCCCGGACCTCCTCCTATCCCTCACCTCCACCTGACGCTTGGCAGAAGTGAGGGAGCAGAGAGGGGAGCGAGGAGGGTGGGTGGCCTCCCCCTCCTTCTCAAAGGTGGGATCTAGGCTCCCAGGATCGCCGAAGTGCATCAGGGTCACACTGTTGTATGTGCACGGCCAGAATTCAGTGTAGACGTGCCTGATTCCACAGCCCTTTTTTCTGTGCCTCGGAGGGTTGAACTTTTTTATAAAGAAAAGCACTCTTGTGGTCAGTGAGGTAAGGAGCCCCCCATCACGGGAGGCATCCAAGCAGAGGGGCAGGGATACTGTTGTAGCAGTTCCAGCATCAGAAAGTGTGCTGGTCTGGCTGGCACCCCAGCCACCTATTTGTGGGTGTCCCCGTGTCCTGAGTGACAGGAGGAGGCTGCTCCCGCCGGCTCCTCCTCTGGTCTGTGCCCAGCCGGCCTCTGCCTTGCTTGTCCACACTCCTCCATCTGGGGACATAGACACTGATCGGCCCTGCCGAACCCAGAGCCTTGGTTCACATCCGCCTCCACGTGACCGCTGAGACCCTCGGGAAGTCTGCAGAGCTCTTTCCCCAAGAACTGTAATTGAATCGCCACTCATTTGCGGTGCAGGATGAGGAGGAATGACAAAGGAGGGCACTCAGCTCTCCGATTATCGCTGTGGGTGTTCAGTGCACCTGCCGCTCAGAAGGCGCCGCTCTGCCCCAGGGCCACTCCTGGCCCTCAGGAGTAGAAGCCACAGGACTCGCTGGTGACTGATGACATGTGGCTACGAGGACCGAAAGAAGGGATGGAAGAAGACGCTATCCCTCACCCCATCCCTCCCCAGGGACACCAATGCCCACCCCTGAGGATCAGTGAGGCCCGGGGACACCAGTCCCCCACCTTTGATGATCGGTGGTACCCAGGACGCCAGTGCCCACCCTTGACAATCGGTGCCACTGCCCCTGGCCCGTGGCATCCCTGGCCCTGCCATCTGGTCCTCTCCGCGCCCTCCTGCTCACTCCTGCGTCCCCAGCGGCGGACGATGCCAGGTCCATTTGGTTCCCTGCTTTCCTCTTGACGCTGCAGGCTGGGGGCTGCCTCACACACTGGGCACCCAGTCCTGCAGGTCACCTTTCCACCTCCTGCATCGCTCTCCCTGCCCCCGGGGACTCCTCATCCTCCCCCTGCTCCTGACCCGTCTCCCTCTCGCTCTGGTGGTGCCTGTGCCCTCCTAGACGGCCCCCCACATTGTTCAATGGTTACCTCGCTGGAGGGCTGTCAAACTACATGGTACACAGTAAGTGCTCAATAAATGCTACGTACAGTCATTTTATGACCGATGCCGTTACCTACTCTACGTCATGCGGCTGTGCCTCGTTCAGGTGAGCTGTGGTTCAAGGTGATGCGGCTCCAAGACCTTGACGGGGCTGAGCCAGCTGAAGGTTCAAGTTCTTCACCCAGAGGAGGCCTTCAGCTCTGTCCTCACTTGAGTCTGTGGCCCCAGAACCTCAGCAGCCCTGGCACCAATGACCGTGGCCTTGGTCATCCCACCACCTCGAGGGAAGGGGACGACGGTGGCTGCTAGTTTGACGCTGGTGGGACTTGACCGTCAGTGGCAGGGATGTTTTGGTCTCTGTTCTCAAATGTCTGAAGAGCAAGCCTTCTGATATTCCGCTGGTATTTCCGAAAGCCGGGGGCTGCCCGAGCCACTGCCGAAAAGGCGCAGCAGGTCCTGACCTACGTCTCTCGCTCTCTACCGCCGGCGAGGGGGCAGGGAAACGCACGGAGTGCTCACCGACGTGACGGTACATGGCAAACCCAGCCGCCCTGATCCGGGCAGGATCCAGACCCAGTCACTCCGCGGAATCAGCCGCCCGCCGCCCGCCGCCCGGCAAGCAGGCTTTTAGCTTCGTCCGAACAGTGTCTTCAGGCAGCCAAACCAAACACCGCTAAACCGTTTTCACCCCAAAGCCTCAGAGAACACAGATCGTCAGTGATTACGGGGGAGGGGCGCCGGGGGCCTCTCGTTTCATGAGGCCACGGACAAGTGTATTAATAAATCAAGGCTGTAAAATATTGGTGATGAGCTGTTTTTTTGTGGCCTGAAATATGTTTGCCTCATCTGGTTACTATCGATCGGACACGCGGTATTCCGAGCCAGCCTCTGGCCGAAGGGAAAAGGTCTGCCTCTCCGTTAGGTTTACAAATGGTCCTGGGGGTGTTTCCAGCACTGAGTGATTGGCAGGCCAGTAATTAAAACCGAGCCAGCCCATGCCTGACAATCCACTGCATGACGGCGTTCGCGTGGACGTTTTACCGAATCGTGTTGGATGCCTGTCAGTTCAAGCCTTGACTCAGAGGCAGGGCTAGGCGGGCGGCATCAGGCAGGGGTGTGCGGGTGCTCGGCTCTCGGGCTCTGTGGGCCTGCGCGGGTCATTGTCCCCTCCCCGCTTGGGGGTTCTGTCTGCAGATCAGAGACAAAACATCTCCCGCCCCGTCGCTGCTGGACAAAATCATGAGAACCCGTGTGCCGGCGCCCAGCGCAGGGTGGGCACACGGTGGGTCCCCAGCAAACGTGATTTCCCTCTTATGGTCCGACCCTCCCTCTCAGGTCTGTGCAGACACAAGACAGGACCCGTGAGCCACTGGTGACCCCAAGGAGGGTGGGTTCGGTGATGATTGCAGCCCGTGACTGAAACGTGCACTGGGCTCAGCGTGCACAGGGCTCCCCTCCTGGTGAGGGCTGCATCCCTCCCCAGGGACTCGTCAGTGGGCTCATGGGTGCAGGATGGGTGGGGGGATGCAAGATGGGCGGTTCATGGGTGCATGATGGCAGAGGAGGGAGGGAGAGATGGCGAGGTGAGTGGTGGGGGATGGCTAGACGGATGGGCAGATGGACGGATGGTGGAAGGAAGGAGGGAGAGAAAGTGGAAGGAAGGAAAGGGAAGGGAAGGAAGGGAGGAAGGCTGGCTGGATGCATAAGGGATGGAGGCATGATGGACAGACTGATGGATGAAGGAAGGAAGGATGAAAAGAGGGAAGGAAATACAGTTGAATTAAAAATATTAATCACTGTACATAGATCATCTAGAAATAAACCTTCATTTTTAAAAAAATTTCTCCTTGTCTACTCAATAGAGAACTGAATGTACACTCTTTTTTTTATTATTTTTTGAGAGAGAGAGAGAGAGAAAATGAGTGGGAGAGGGGCAGAGAGAGAGGGAGACACAGAGTCCAAAGCAGGCTCCAGACTCCGAGCTGTCAGCACAGAGCCTGATGTGGGGCTCGAACCCACGAACCGCAAGATCGTGACCTGAGCCGAAGTCGGACTCTTAACCAGCTGAGCCCCCCAGGTGCCCCCATACATTCTCATTCTTAGGCCTTTGTTCACAAGCAAACTCCTCTCTTCATAAAAACACACTATGTATAGTCTTTCTCTGATCCTGCACTGAACACGTTCTCATCTTAGAGCGACCCGGCCCCTTCCGCAGGCTCGCTCCGGTGCCCCGAGGTGGGCCACGCATTACTGGCCGGGGATGAACCAGAAGCCCACGCTGAGAAAGAAAAACACCAGAGTCCCCTCAGCTGGAATTGAAATGTGTTTAGCCTTCTGGACAGTTCTATTCATCTTTTCTGCATGCGAATGCAGAGTTAAGCGTGTCTTTTGGGGCATGCCTGCGTGGAAGGTGGGGAGCCACGTATGTGAGTTTCTGCACCTACTTCTGGCCGCTGTGTCCCCTGATTCTTCCCGCTCTCTGGAACAGCACCTGTCTCCCCGCCCCCCCCCCAGGATGCAAGGCCCCAGGAGGGGGGTCGCCCTTCCTGTCTGACCTGTCTGCGCGCACTTACCAGGCCCTGGTGCAAGAAAACCTGTCTTGACCGAATCAATGAAGGAGCAACAGGGATCTGTCGTGCGCACCTCCCCCTCCCATCTCCTGGGCGCCTTCGGGCGTATTTCTCTGGACCTTTCTCCTCCAGAGGTCCTTACAAACTCCCTGGCCCAGCCGAGGGCAGGCAGGGGCGGGCATCCCCCCACAAACACTCCTGCTCTGGGGGGGATGCAGTGCAGCCGCCCACCCCCTGAGCCCCCAGGAGTTGGACTCCAGTACCAATGGGGGGTGAGCGGGGGGGTGGGGGGCTGGCCGTTTCCCAGGTTTGTTTTAGGAGCTTTGTTTAGAACGAAGGTGGAGAGGTCTCTCCATCTTAGTCCTGCCCCCATTCATGGTTGGCCAAGAAATTTTGTTAGTATTTTTTTCATTTATTTGAGAGAGAGAGAGACAGAGAGAATCCCAAGCAGAGCCCAATGTGGAGCTCGATCTCATGACCCTGGGGTCACGACCTGAGCCGAAATCAAGAGGTGGACTCAGAGCCACCCAGGCGCCCCAGAAAGTGTACTAGTACTTTAGTTGGAGAACCAAGCACCCCCTCACTCAGGAGCTGCCTCAGGGGGTCCTGGAAGGTGACAGATGAACATCACAGCCAAACCAAGTTTCTGAAGACACGGTGGCCCGAATTGAGGCATGCCAGCGGTTGGCCGGAGAAGGGACCGAGGTCAGCACCCCGGATCGGGTGGAATAGTTCCAGAAACTTCCACAGGTCGGGGCTGGTCGGGAAGCCTGTGGTATGTGGACTGGTGGGGGCCGTGGGTGGGTCAGACAGGGGCACCCACAGGAGGCGGGGCATCTCAGTGCCTGCTGCGACGGCGCCGGGGGTGCCTGAGGGTG
Source organism: Suricata suricatta (assembly GCF_006229205.1). Lineage (NCBI taxonomy): Eukaryota > Metazoa > Chordata > Mammalia > Carnivora > Herpestidae > Suricata > Suricata suricatta. The sequence goes on from NC_043700.1 coordinate 190,885,969, forward strand.
CCGCCCCGCCCCCACCCGTGCAAGGCGCCGGGCCACGTGTTGTCCCCCACTTGTCCCCGTTGGCGCTTGCGGGTGGCCGCTCTTAGCAGAACCTATGGGAAGCTAGGGGACGTGGTCTCGCGCCTCCGGCCCCTGGGTGGGGACACGGGCTTCGGGGGCGACAACCGCACCGACCCGACGCCCGCCCCCTCCTATGGTAAACATTAGCCGGACACCAGGCTCCGGTGCATTGGAGCAGCAGAGCTCTGCACCGCGGAGGCAGGGCGACGCCATGGCGGGCGGGGCTCGGGGCCGGGAGGTGCAGGCTGCGGAGCCTGGGGGTCAGCTTGGGAAGGGAGCAACGCTGCGGGACGGCTGGCGGGTGGCGGCGGTGGCTGCCCGAGACCGTGACCCTGACGGTGGCCACGCCCCGCACCGGTGTGCTCAAGGCGGTACCCCGGTGGTAAGTGGTGTGTGTTTGCCGAAGTGTGTAAAAATAGTGTGAACACGTGTTTCCGGAGAGTGTAATAATTGCTTTTAAGACCCCAGGGAAACTGGCGGCAGGGCCTGCCGGGCGGGTGCTCGGGAGGGGCCCCGCCCCAGGAGGAAGGTGGACACGGAGCGGAGCTGTAGGCCTGCCGTCTAGGGTCCGAGCCCGGCTGGAAGGGCCCAGGGTGGCAGAGCCGGCGAGGGAGGGGTGGGGGTCTGCGTCTGTGCACATCTCCTCCCCGCAGGGAGGTGCGCGGGGAGTTGGGGGGGACTGCGGAGGGTCTCCCCTTGTTGGCCCGCAGGTGCCCCGCCCCCTCCTCAGGGGCTCCGCCTCTTGGGGCTCTGGCCCCGCCCCACTCGAGCGAGTCTCACTCTCACCATCCTTGGGGGGGGGCGCTCCTCCGCTCCCAGGACCCCAGCCCCGTGTGTGTGCACGTGACTTCCACATACCTGCCTCCAGTGCACATTTCCAGGGAGCTCGGCTCACCCCATATGTCAGGGCCCCGGGAGTCCCTCCGGGAACCACAGCTCCCACGACAGGCTCCCCCGACCACACCACACCTCCGTGTCCGCACCTCCATCAGCAGGGCCCAAGCGCGGGCGGCTTGCCACACTTCCCGGTTCTGTCCATCCCGCACCCACCCACTGCGCCCCAGCTCTGCGCTGTCGGAGTCCGCGCTGTCCTCTGCGGCGTCAGGGGGCATCGTCCCCGAGTCGTCTCACCTGGACGACCGCCCAGCCTCCACGTCCGCCTCCGGTCTGCCCCAGGCCTCAGCCTCCACGACAGCCAAGGGGGGCTGGGCAGGGCCGGGAGCATTCTAAAGCTGAGCATGAGGCCACTGCAGGTGTTTGGGGGACTGGGACTCCGCCCATGCGGCTGCGAGGTCCACAGGGCGAGGTCATGGGCCCGGGTCGTGAGTGCCATACCCAGGAGCACGGGCAACGACATGATAGCGCCGACTTGTATTTATACCAACTCGTCTGAATTCATCTGAATCCATGGCTTTTCCGATAACGTATCTCTTTTAAGAAAGCACAAAAATAATGAGGAGCCCTTGTATTTTTCCAACAGTTTCCTAGTTTGGAATCTCAGCACGGAAGAGATTACCGACTCTAAGGTAGAGTCTTGGAGAGTGAGTGGCCTGAGGTCACGGAACACAGGGATGGCCGGGCTGCCGCACGTGGGCTGCCATGACCTCGTCTGTGCCCGTGGTCACCCAGCCTGACAGCGTGGTGTGGTGTGATCGCTCTGACAACTTGGGGGGGGGGTCTGAGTGTCCCCCCCCCAGGATGCATCCGCCCACGGACTGAGGCGGCCGTGGGAGAGTTATTTTTGCCCAGCATGAGTCACCCAGGCGCAGACGCTGGCACAGCTGCTAATTTAAGACCGGAGGGTGGGTTCCGTACTGACTTGTCCCCGCTGTCTGCCTCCCCTGGAGTCAAAGCCGAGGGGCCTGTGTCTCCCAGCTGGGCACAGCTGTCCTGCCAGGAATAGACTGGGCGACGGGCGATTTTACATGGGAGACACCGATCCCAGGGACGGGGGTGGGGGCCCTTTTAGGGCGACACGGGGAGGGGCAGACTAAAATAAAACATCCTCTCCTCGTCGGGCGTCTGAATGGAGACCGGAGATCTCAAATGGAGCTCTAGCAGAGGCGAGAAGGAGTTTCTGGGTGCTGTTTGTTTCCTGTTATAACTTGGAGCTTCGGGAGCTGGGGGTAGTGACAGCCATGCCGTGAGGAGGAGACGGACCCGGAACCCTGATGTGGGAAGCCGGGGCCCAGGGAGGGCGACCTGGTGGCCCGAGTGGGGCAGGGTGGGGCCACACGCGGTTCCAACGGTGGGGGGGGGGGGCGGGCGGGGCAGGCCGGCAGGTGCAAGCAGGGAGTGGGCCAGGCCAGCTGGGAGGCGCAGGCTCCTGTCAAAGGGTCCCAGTGGGGCGTCTGCAGCCTGCATCTCTTTAGAAACTTCCAGAGGCCTCTCCTCTGCTCCAGTCCAGCCTGGGTGAGGGCCCCCTCCTCAGGGGTCCCCCGCACCGGTTTACTCCTCCCACCATTAAATGCCTTCCTCTGTCTTCGGTGAGCTCCCTGGCGGCAGGGGCCTGATGTGCGGCTGAATGAGTCAGTTAAGGGGGGAGGTGGGAGAAGGATGGAGAGGAACGGAAAGCCCCCCTCCCCTCCCTGGCCTACCCCCTCCCCTCCCTGCCCTACCCTGCATCTTTACATGGCCAGAATTCCATCCCCACAGCCCTGGACCGACCTGCAGACTCCTGGAAACCACTCGGAGCAGCCCCTGAAGGCGGAGGTGTCTCTAACCCCTCCCAAGTCCACTGGGACAGGGGCCTGGTGTCCATTGCTACTTCCTGGACAGGTGCTGCCACGTGACCGGCCAGAATGTGTCCCACTGATGCAGATGGGGATGTAGGGACAGAAGAGGCCTTGGACCCTGGCCAGCAGTGGGACTTTCCCCAAGGCACTTGGCCTCTCCGGCCGTGCCCTTGCTCGCACCCCAGAGACAGGAGTCACCCCCCGGGGCACTTCTCTGCCCTCTGCCCACGTCTGTCCTGGGATCTCACAGTGCAGGGGGCCATAGGCTTCCCGTCCCTCTCACCAGCTGTGACCCATCTCCACAACGTGACCCTGACTCAGAATGGTGCTTGGTGAACTTGCTAAAAACCCTGCCGTGATGGACCCAGTTATCCTGTGCGGCGTCCTTCTGGCGCCCAGTTATCAGGTGCCAGCTCTGCCCCAGGCACGGTCTCTTCTGATCACTTCTGCCGTAGGGAATTTTCTCTTCAGTTTATAGAGGACGGCACTGGGGCTCAGAGAGGTGAAGTAGCTTCCCCAAGGCTGCACAGCTCAGCGGGGCAGCCGCAGCCTGACGCCCAGCTCCACGTGCCTCCCGAGCCCGCGCTGTCCCCGACCCCCATGCTTGTGCTGTGGGCTCGCTGGCTTCCTGGGGCTGCCGTCCGCCTTCTCTCCACACCGCGGAGAAGCATCAGAGAGCACACGTCAGAGGCTGCGGTGGGGCCGTGAGTGACAGAACCCTGGGGACGGGCCGGTGCCGGGGCGGGGGGGGGGGGTTACATCATTGTCGCTGGTGGGGAGCGGCGGCGGGGTCGGCCAGGGCACCCGGAGGCACGCGGAGAGCAGGCTCAGGGCTGACTACCGGCGGGAGCTGCGGTCTAAAGCAGGCCCCCACCCGAGGGAGCTCGGGGCCCCCAGGGACTTTGAGCAAACGCGGAGTCTGATCCAGCAGGTCTGGATGGGGCCAAGACAGCGCACTCCTCGCGGGACCCAGTGATGTGGGGGCTACGGGTCCCAGAGTTTAGTAGCTGAATAGTTTTGGGGCGATGGGGATGGACTTCTGGTGTGTGTGACCTGGGCCATCGTGGAGGACCTAGCGCTTGGTTTAATTCTCGCCTGCTACTGTCTTAAAATTCTTTTCATAAATGTTGATTTAGTTTTGAGAGAGAGCGAGTGAGAGCGTGTGCATTATCAGGGCAGGGGCAGAGGGGTGGAGAGAGAATCCCAAGCAGGCTCCTGCTGTCAGAGCAGAGCCTGACGCGGGGCTCGATCTCACAAGCCGTGAAATCATGACCTGAGCTGAAACCAAGAGTCAGATGCTCAACGGACTGAGCTGCCCAGGTGCCCTGAAACTCTTAATTCTTTTTGAACAAGGGGCCCCCCATTTGCACCTTGTGTGGGTCCCGCAAATTATGTCACCAGGCCTGGGACTTGTGCTCAGATGGGCCGCTCATCCTTTGAACATGGCCCACATTTGTCTATAACATGTGGCCTCCGAGTTTGAAACACCCAGGCTCCGGGACCCCAGAACCTAGAGCAGGTACCATATGCTTCTCCGGAATAGAAGGCAGTAAAAATACACCACTGAAAATAGTCTGGTTCCCAATTTGGAAGAGCAATCTGCCAGCCTCCACTCTGCACGATGCTAATCGATTTGTTTCCTTTGTCCCAATAATCCTCTCCTTGGCGGCGCTTTCCCTGCCCCCATCTTTCCTGGCTTTCTTGTCCCGCTAGGAGGCTGAAAATAGCCCCCGATCCAGATTGCTGGGGCCCCGGCCAGAACTGCTTCCTCCGCTTCTTTCCCCACCTTGGTGCCGCCACAGGCAGGGCTGCGATGGAGGGGTGAGCCGTACCCAGGGCCCTAACTCGTGCGGGGAGTTACTGGAACCTGGTGCTCCCTCGGCGCCTGGCCCAGTCCTCCGGGCTGGAGATACAAGACATAGGCTCCGACCAAATGGAAAGGCAGACTCACAAAGCGAAGGACACTGGGGATGTTGGGCTGGAGCTAATGAATGCACAAGATGCTGGAGGAAGGGGCCAAGGAGGGGTTAGAGGAGCTCTGTTGGAGGATATGTATCCTGGAAGGCTTCCTGGAGGAGGTGATGTTTGAAATGCGCCTCCGTGGATGAGGAGGTGTTCGACAAGTGATGGGAAATGTGTCCTATCATGAAGGCAGGCTGAATGCATGCCGGGGGCATCGGCAGAGCAGGGACACCAAATCGAAACGAGACGTATCCAGCTTTATTACGTGGCCCGGAACCAGGGGCTCAGAAAATGTCAAGCTCTTTTCATTTTACCGCTTGGGGATCTTGGCGTCATTTGGAAATTGTCAGATGTGAGTCTGAGTTGTCAGGGACGAGGTTGAGGCTGTCCTGGTCCCACTGTGCACCCCAGCCCCGGGAGCAGCGCACGGAAGGTGCTCAAGATGTGAGCCGGCTCAGCGACGTGAGGAGCGCCCCAGCGGTCTGAAATCCCTGCCGCCCGGAGCCCGAGGCCAGGGCAGGAGGCAGGCCGGGGCCCTCACCTGCAGTCATCACGCCCCCTCTGACGGGCACACCCTCCCCTGGGTCTGCCGGTTGAACTCCCGCCGTTCTTCAGGGCGCATCTGGGTATCACCTCCTCCAGGAAGCCCTCCTGTTTGCCCTGCCCCTGGCTGCCACTTTCCCCCTGCTCTGCTGCCTCGAAGCCCTGGGCCTGCCCAGACCTTTGCTTGATTCTGCCGTTTTGGCAACTGGAAGGATGAAGGAACGGATGAAGGAACGGATGCATGAAGGAAGGAGACTTCAGCGACGTACGAAGCTTTGAACAATGGAGAAAAATAAATAAGTGAATGAGGTGGTCCCGGACGTCGGGTCTCCGGGCTTCTTAAAGATCCAAGGACTGTGTTCCTCCTGGTGGAGAAAAGCCGCAGACAGTTCCCCGGGAGCCACACGTTGGGATGGACCTCTGCGTCCGCGTGTGCGTTCCGCATCCATCGGCACCGGTTCGCGGGCGGCGCCTTGTCGGGCCTGCGCTGCTGCCAGCCGCAAGATGGGAGCGAAGTCGCTGTCCCCGCGTCCAGGACCGCGACCGCGGGGGGAGGGGAACAAGTCCAGAGCTGCCTCGTAAGAACAGTTAGAAACAAGAGAAAGCACTTCAATGACTGAAATTTGGGGTTCCTGGCCCCGAGGCAGCCGGAGGTGTGGGTCGCTGCCCGGGAGTGGGGGGGACACAGAGTGTGGCCGGCGCTTTGGGCCGATGTTGAGTGAACCAAGCCGTCTCCACTAAGAGGGTAAGAGATGTGGGTGATTTGTGTCTCTCCTGATTACCCAGGGAGCAGGCGCAGCACGGACCCTCTGGAATCCTCTGGAAGCAGGCTTTAGGGCAAGGGAGGCGCAGACTTCCGAAGCCAGAGCTGGAGCATTTGAGCAAAAAAATAACAGTAGAGCATTGAATTACAACTCAGAGTCTCGCATAAATATTCATGAGCTCATAGTGATGTAAATAAGTGATTGAATAAGCAAAGGCAGAGAAGAGACCCTTCTCCCAGCAGAAGAATTCTCTGGAATGCACACAAACAACTCCTCTGCCCTCGAGGAGGGAGCTGCAGTCCCTGGGCAGACGCAGGCTGTGCCTGGGGACGTCCTCCAAAGGGACGGCATGGACGCGATGAGAAAATGAGTTGCAGTCAGTAGTGGCCACGTGGCCAGCAAGCCCAGCAGGGCGGCCAGAGGTCCCCTCGATGGTGTGCGCTCTGGACCCGCTGCGTTAGGGGGGGTCCTCACCTCCGTGCCCTTCCTCCCAGAGACCTGTGACCCCAGGGTCACCGTGAGGAAACCGCAGACAAGCTGAGATCTAAGAGGCAGCCTGCGGAGTACCCGACTCCTCCAAACTGTCGAGGTCACGGGGCGCCTGGGGGCTCCGTCGGTTAAGCGTCCGGCTTCAGCTCAGGTCATGATCTCAGGTTCGTGGGTTCAAGCCCCACTTCGGGCTCTGTGCTGACAGCTCAGAGCCTGGAGCAGCTTCAGATTCTGTGTCTCCCTTTCTCTCTGACCCTCCCCTGCTTGAACTGTCTCTCTCTGTCGCAAAAATAAATAAAAAACATTTTTAAAAAACTATCAAGGTCGTGAAAAACCAGGAAAAGTCAGAAAATCGGGGCCCAGAGGGTCTCAAGGAGACTCGAGGACTGAACGTCTTGTGGGTCCTGGACCGGAAACGCCGTTCTTGGGGGGAAGTCGGTAGATGGCGGCGAGTCGATCCGATGCCGCGTGTGTGCGGACGCGGGCCCCTGGGCAGGGACAAACGTCTGGTACAAATGGAGACACAGGGCAGGGACCTGACCGGACCTTTGGTGCTCTCTCTGCAACCTTTCTGCAAACGTAAAGAGCGAGAGATGGAGACAGAATCTGGAGCAGCTCCAGGCTCTGAGCTGTCGGCACAGAGCCCGACGCGGGGCTCCAACCCGGGAACCTAAGATCGTGGCCTGGGCCGAAGCCGGACGCTTCCTGAACCGAGCCCCCCGCCCCCCCGGCGGCCCGTGTTTTTGTGGTTAAGATCCCACCTGTAAGTGAGGTCACAGCGTGTCGGGAGGTCTCTCTCCGGCTTTCCTCACGTCGCACGCGCCCTCAAGTCCCGTTCATGTCGCCCCGTTTTCTTGGGCTGGATGATGATCCCGTTTTTACGCTGTGCGTCCTCCCACGCAGCCACGCTCAGCCTCTCCAGCTGCCACGGGCGGAGCACCACGCGCTTGCTCGCCCTCCGGCCCGTGTGCGGTCCAGAGGACTTGTCTACTCTGCCGCTTCCTTGGGGACCCCACTCCCTTGTCACTGAATGTGGCCTGGAAACAGTCCACGTGGCGGTGGCTCCCGGCCGCCCCCCTCGGCTCCTCCTGCCGGAACCACCCCAGGAGGAACGCCTCCCACCCAGCCTGCCCCACCTTCCAGGAGCGCGGCGGCCTCGGAGGGACCGGCTCCCAGCCCTCCTCCTTCAGAGCCTCCGTTCGCAGGGGCGGTGGGCTCCGTGGCCCGGGGGACCGGTTCCCACACTCGCGGAGCTCCTCAGGGTTCCCCTGGAAAGAGCAATCGGATTCTCGTTTGTAAAGACAGGGGCTCTTTGTGCAGCCTATTGATTTATCCCCCGAGAGTCATCACCCTCTGGAGGGAGGCTGGGGTGTGGGGGGCTTCCCCCGGGGAAGCCGGCTCATCTGGGCCAGGCGAGCCCCGCCTCTTGCCAGCACCACGCCCGCCCCCCCCGTGCCTCAGTTTCCCCGTCAGCCAAGCAGAGGTGATCACTGCCCACGGAGCTCGAATGAGGATGTTCTGGACACACTCGTGTGAGCCTTTCGCTGCAGGCCGGCCGGAGCCATAGCGTTTCCCCCATTTTACAGACCAGGAAAACGAGGCCAAGAACGGCGACCCAGCTTGCCTGATGGAGGCCACAAAGGTGTGGGATCTGAACTGGGCCCCGGCCCGTCCTCCACCAGCCCCTGGTGTCTGTTCATTCATTCATTCATTCACCCGACAAGTGTGTGGAGTCCCCAGGCCCTGCAGGGGGGGGGCGGGGAGGGGGTCAGCGGCGAGCCCCACAGACCGGGACTCGGGGAAGAGGTCTCGGCCGGGCCCGGGGGGTGACAGGGACATAGGGGACAGGTGTGGCGATCGCATGTGGTGGGCACCCCGGCCGTGGCCAGGGCACAGGCAGGATGCAGGGAGGGAGGCTGGTCCAGGAGGGGCCCCGCCGCGGAGCTCACAGTCTCCTTGGGGTTGTGAGGAGCCCAGAAGTTTCTGGGAGGTCTGAGGGTAGGAAGCCCCCAGCTTCTCTGTGGGGACTGCATCTGCCGGGGAGGGGGGCCTCAGCTCCCGGGGCCAGGTGCCCACGTCACCTTCCCAGCCCCCAGCCGGCCGACAAGAGAGGCTCCGTGGGACCCCCAGCCACAGTGGCCTTCTCCGGGGGGGGGGTGCTGCCGCTCCGTGGTGCCTCGCGTCGGTCTCCACGGCAATCTCACCCTGAGATGGTTCACTCGATGGTATCTCTAAAGACCCTGTTGTGAGTGAGGAGGGCAGGACGTGGGCACCTCTGTGCCAGGGGTGCCATCGACCCCTGCGGGGCCCTCTCATCGGGGCCCAACGTGAGGCCACGTTGCCAGGCCCGTCTCCCCTCGGCCACCTCCCCTCCGAGGCCCATGCCCCGGCGCACACCGCCCTGGGCCACCCCCAACCTGGCCCCGCTCTCTGCGTCTCTGCGCCCCCCGACCTGCGCTGTCTCCTTGGGGCGCCGGTCAGCCTGGAAACCGCACTTCCCACATGACGGTTGACGTGTTGGCTCCTGCTGCCCCCAGGACCCCCAGCTCGTTGTCGGGGCCTCCCCGTCTGCGTGATGCCCGCCCGGCACCCCGGGCAGGTGAATGGCTGAGCCAACGAGTGACCGGCCCCCACGAGGGGGCAGGGGCGGCTGGCCTGATGGCTGTGGCCCGCGGCGCGCAGCGGGCAGACCTCACGCCCTCCCGGCTTTGTGTTCCAGATCGTCCTGGTGAGCTCGTCCCTCAGCGACCGCGACCAGAGCCTGTTCCTCAGCACGGACGAGGGCGCCACCTTCCAGAAGCAGCTCATCCCCTTCTCGGTGGAGACTCTGATCTTCCACCCCAAGGAGGAGGACAAGGTGCTGGCCTACAGCAAGGAGAGCAAGGTGAGCGGCCGGGCTGGAGCACCGCTGGGTCATGGCTGCGGCAGCCTTCTCCCCACGGGGCCCCAGGAGCCCTGCTCCCCGAGGTCGGGGTGGTCTGGGTGTCCCCCCTCGCCCGCCCAGTCAGCTGCCTGTGCGGGAACCACGTGGGCAAGGTGGAAGGTGCACTGGGCTCAGGCAAGCGCGTGGGCAGATGGAGAACGGTCGGCATTCATCGGAGTTGCTCCTCTCTGCCTCCCGTCTGCGTGTGCCAGCCCCACACCCTCCCACGCGGGGCCTTGCCAGGTCGTCTGCCAGCCTGGGATGCGTGTCCACCGTCACTGAGAGAGGGGAGCGTCCTTCTCCGAGTCCTCTCCTCGGGGGCTGTGCCCACAGGCACCCAAGGGCCCCTCCCCGGGATGATCAAGGGGAATAGAGTGGAGGCCTCTTTCCAGCCCCAGGGGGTAGGAGAGACTCAGGGCAGGGGCCGCAGGGAAGGGACCCCAGGCAGGAGGGCCCCGGGCAGGGCAGGAGCCTGTGGAGCCGTGGAGCAGCAAAGGCTGAGGCTCCCAGACCTGCTGGCTCACAGCAGGAGCGTGGTCTCCCAGAGGCCCGAGGTCGGGTTCCCTGGGCCAAGGTGTCTGCAGGGCCTTGCTCCCTCTGGAGGTTCTGGGGGGAGCCCGGCCTCTTCCACCTTCTGGCATTTGGTGGCTCGTGACGGAAATGCTCGCCTTCGAAGGCAGCGCCTTCCTCTCTGTGTTTGCTCTGTTTTCGTAGGGGTGGGGCAGGGGGAGAGATCTGAGAAATCTCCCCCTGCCCCACCCGGGTAAGCCAGGAGAATCTTCCCACTTGAAGATCCTCAGTGCATCACAACTGCTCCGTCCTTCTTTGCCCTATAAGGTCCCGTTCACAGGGGTGGGGATTTTCAGCCTTTCGGTGCAGAGGGGAGGCTCCCAGAGTCTCCAGCAGGAACCCAGGGGGAGGCCAGTCCTGGAACAGGCCACTCAGCCAGGGCAGTGGACCCCACCCACAAAGGCCAGCCCCAGGCAGAGGAGAGTGGAGAAGGGCAGAGCGTGGTCTGGGGACAAATGGAGTGGAGCCGTCCATTCCAGAACCTGTCCGTTCTGCAGCCCCCAGGCCTGCGTGGGCCCCCGGCTCCACCGCCTCCAGGCCTAGTGCTCCCCTTTCCCAGGGCTGATTGCGGTGCACCTGCATATCTGTGACATTCTTCCGTTACTGTCTGGGTGAGCTCCTGAGGGCAGAAACCGTTCCTGGTTTTTACACCATTTTATCTCAAGCTCCTGGCTGACAACATTGCATGGATGGATGGATGGATGGATGGATGGATGGATGGATGTGAAAATGTGGATGAATGGATGGGTGGGTGGGTGATGGTGGGGTTGGGGGTCATTGATGGTGGAGGTGGATGGAAGGGTACCCATTGGTTGGATCAATCCGTGAGTGAAGGACGGACTTCTTCCATGAGGGATGACCCACGTCACGGGCCTCCTCATGGAGACTCCGGCTGATCTGAGCCGTGGCTCTCTAGAGGACCCGGCCTCCTTGCCCAGGTCTGGTCCTCACCTCCCGGCGTCCCAGAATCCCCTGGTCTCCTGGGCTGCCTCTTGCTCCCGGCACCCTCCTTTGGGCCAGCACTACTTACCCTCCGTGTAATTAGACTAACGCACAATCACGGAGACTTATTTTCCTGCAGAAATTGACTGCATTGCAATTGCTCTTTAATTTATGGTGCCCTGAAAAATTAATGGAGCTGAAATCTTGGTTATTTTCCATGGTTCTTTTTTGCAACTCTAAGGAAAGAAGAAGGGGAGGGAAAAAATGGCTTAGTGGTGGTTATCAAGGGAATGAGGGATTTGAGGAAATTAGTGACAATGACAATAGAGCCTTGGGTGGTTTTTTTAAAGGTTTTTATGGTTTTCAAAGCTCTCTAACTTCTAAGCAGGAGGGCGGTGCAGCCGCACAACACCGACCCTTGATTCCGACAGACCCGGTGTAGCAGGCAGGCACCGCTGGTGCCGTGCTGAGTAACAAGCAGCCCCCCCGCCTCATAGGCGCCCAGCAGCAAGCATTATTGGCTTGTTCCCGGGGGGGAGGCCAGGGTTCTGCCAGGCTCTGCTGGGATTGGCTAGACATGGCTCCTGGCTAATGGGGACACTCAGGTCTCTGCACGTCTCTAATTCAGGGACCTGAGGTCACCTGGGGTCATGCTGTTCTGGCGGAGGGCAGAGGCCCGGGGAGGGGGGGCAGGAAAACCGCCACAGTAGTGTTAGCATGTCTGCTCTGACCTGGAATATGTCACCTCCCCACACACCACGGGCCAAAGTCGGCGTCCACAAGGCTGGTGTTCGTCCTCAAGGACTTGCAGACGGACACAGAGCCAGACGCTCCCCCCAGGGTCCTCCAGCACACACTGCCCTGCACCCTCTGACCGCCCTGCCCCGCTGCCTTCACTGCCCCCCTTCGCCGGGACACTGACCTCCGCGCGGTCTGGGTTACCTAACCGGAGCCTTCCTGGGTGAGGGCCTGATGCTGTGGTTTTTCTCTCAAGCCTGGGAGCCTGGGGTCTCCGGATGTGAGGGCCGGGCAGCCCCTTCCCATGCTCTCCGGCACCGCTGGCACCAGACTGACCTTCCTGGCTCCGTGTGCTTGTCCCCGGGACCTGCTTACCCGGGACACTTACCCTCTAACACGATCGACCCACTGTTAGGCTTTATTGTGTCTCCATCAACAACCTCCTGGTTCCCAGCGCTGTGAGAAATGAATCTGAGCCGGGACTGCCTTCTAGAGCCTTAGCAGGGAAGAAAAGACTCCTTAGATGAACAATCAGGGAAGCCTTCCTGGTGGAGGAAGGGTCTGAAGCGAGGCGCAGGGAACAAACGGATCGCGAGGTACATTCACGTCTGGATACAATGTCACCAGGACAGAGATGACCCCACAAGCCGTTAGAAGAGAACTGAACGCCTTCCACCCGCCAGCCGCATGGAACCGGGTCTGCCTTTGTCGGCGCTGAGCACAGCGGGGGAGGGGCAGGCAGGAGCCCTGCCCCCCCCCCAGGTTCACAGTCCTGCAGGGGCTCCAGGCCCCAATGTCCCACTCCCTCCCTGACCTCAGATTTCAGAAGTGGGCAGAAATCGGGCTTCTCTGAGGCAGGAACTGTCATGAGCAGTGAGAATCTTACGCGTCAGTGAGTGTTGCTGCGTGCTCCGACCCCGCGTGTCGGACGGGGCTCAGGGCGGGGATTTTAGCAGAAGAAGACTTTGGCTTGGGGAACGGGGTGCTCTCTGAACTGTTGGGTGGCGTGGAGGGGTCCAGGCTGGACCCCTAAGGATCTCCCAGGAGCCATAGCGCTATCCCACCCAGGGAGCCCCGGCCTCACGTGCCAGGAAGCCATGGTGGGGGCACCGGGAGCCCTACTGGACTTAACCAAGGTCGAGGGCACACAGCCGATGTGGAGACCCACACATCTGGAATTGTCACTGCTGCCGCCGGCCGGCCCCGTGGCACCCGCAGAGCCAGTGACGGGCGGCGGAGTGCGGAACCAGCTGCGGACTCCATCACAGCTGTCTCCACCCCCTGCAGCTGAGGACGGGCGCCGCAGCAAGTCCCCGCGGCCTTGCCGGCCAGCAGCATGGCCCCAGGTGGCAGACAATGCCCCCATGCCACGTTCACCCTCAGATTGTCCCACGAGTGCTTCTGTGCCCCAGAGCTCTAGCTGCAAGGGAGTCCGAGCAGGTTGGATTCCCAGTTTCCAGCCTGTATGCCACGAGGCGCCCGGCCTTCCCCGACCTCGTCCTGCTCGCCCGCCTTCACCCCTCCCAGGCTCTGACTCCGAGCCCCTGTGTTGATGTGAGGGCAGCGAATGTGTCCTGGCCAACCCCCCCTGCTCCCTTCTGGGACGAGTGACCTGGAGCAAATTGGCCATTCCACGGAGACACCAGCGTGCAGGGCTTACTGGAACAATCAGGAAGTCCCTGGTGTGTTTGTGTCTGTTTATTTACTGGTGTTTGTCTTGTATTGAGCGGAAATGTTCTGTCTGCAGCTGCTGATGGCTCCTTCTAGAGTCCCCTCCCACGGGAGCAAACTGAAAAGGCTCCGTCGCCTCCTGGGGCAGGCCGTCCCCTGACACAGAGGTCTGACTCCCAGGCTCCTGACGCTGATGGCCGCGCACCGCTGAGGGGAGGAGCGGGTCTCTCCCGATTCGCAGATGCAGAAACTGAGACCTGAGGTGAAGGGGCTGCTCACTCAGGGCCCGAGGTGGCCCGTCCTCCTTTCCGGGGGACACCTCAGCCACTGCGGAACTCCACGCAGGCCCGCAAGACGCGAGCCGCTTCCGGAAGCAGACACGGCCGGACCTTGACGGCGCACTCGCCGCTCTGAGCTTCTGTTCTCTCATCAGCGAAGGGGCCATGGCTTCCCGGGTGACGTGTGCGTGCGTGTTACACGCGTGGCGCTAGACCAGCTCTTGGCTCGGTGCCCGCGGCTCCGTGAAGGCCACGCCTGCAGCCAGGCTGGAATTCGGTGCAGCCGGCCCCTTGATCCGCTGGTGTTCGTTGAGCGCCTATGCATACGTGCCGGGCAGAACTCCAGAGGATGAGCCCCTTGTGCTCCTGAATCTCATGTTCCAGGGATGAAAACGCTCCAAAGAGCCCTTTTCTCTAAATATTAATGTGACGATTTCATAGCACGGACTGTGGAGCAGGCGTCAGCAGATGCGGCCTGGCACCTGTGTTTGTCCATCAAGTCTTGGAACGCAGGCCACCTGTCCGCTCACGCCCCGTCTCGGGCGGCTCTCCCGTCCCAGAGGCAGCGCTGAGTCATTGCCACGGGGACCCCAGGGACCCCACAGCCTGAAAAGCCAGAGGTATTTATGAAAATGTTCCGGAGAAGTTCGGCAGCCCCTGGCCCAGAATCGAATCCGCCAGTTCGCTCAGCGCACCCAGTGGGGATGAGTGCGTCCTGGGCGCGGGGAGGGAGCCGACGGGGCCGGGTGCGTGCCAGCTGGCGGCACACGCTTTAGCGGGGAAGGAAGGGGGCAGAGCTGCCAGGACTGGAAGGAGACGCAGAAAATCGCCCTGGGCTTCAGGGGCGGGAGTTCTCTCGGCGAGGGGGAGGCCGAGGACCCGGAGAAGCTCCCAGAGGTGCCGCTGGGGGCCCCAGGGGTCCAGGCAGTTGAAAGCCGGCTTCCGTGATGGGCTGGGTGGTGTCCTCACCCCAGCCCCCCCGATGGGATCTCATTTGGAGACGGGGCATTTAAAGGGGTACTTAGGCTAACATGGGTCATCTGGGCAGGACCTGATCCAGTGTGGCCGGTGTTCTTAGAAGAAGAGGCATCAGGACACAGACGGGCACAGGGGGACGACCGCGTGAGGACACAGGGGTGGGGGTGGCCCACATGCCACCGAGGGAGCCCCAGAGGGGAGCGAGGGGCTGCCCGCCTGTGTGTAGCCCTCCGTCCGCGCTGGTTCGGGGGCCCTGCCCTCCGAGGGGGCTCACAGGCACTCAGCCTCGTCTGGGGGCCAATGTCACAGCCCTGGGCATTTTCTTCAAGCCGGTGATGGCAGGGGCTTCACAGAGAAAACCCGCACGTTTGTTAAGAAAGGGGACCACGCTCGCTGTCGTCACGGGGATCACAGACTGTCCCATCAAGAGGCTGCAGAAAAGGAGGAGCCACAAGGGGGGTTGGCCAGGGGTGGTGGAAGGATCCAGAACATGGGGCTCGAATCTGTGGCCTCAGAGGCAGGGAGTCTAGAAGCCAGAGGGCAAGGAGGCCCAGGTGGAGATGGAGGGGACTGAGGGGCACAGGGGGGACATGCCAGGTCCCCGGTGCCAGGTGGGTGACAACACAGGGGCCATGCTCTGGGACGCGCCACCACCCCCAGCCCAGAGGGGAGTAAAATAACCCCCCGCCCCACCCCCCTCGCAGGAAAAGCCTGGAGGCTTTTAGTGTTCCCATGACCCCACCGGCCGGCAGGGAGGCTGGCCAGGAAGACTTGGAAAAATCACAAACGAAAATGTTCCTGGGACCTTGATTGTAGCCGTGTCCCAGGGCGGGTTAGCGTTCAGTCTCACCGCAGAGCCAGGAGAGGGGCTGACGTGGGCAGAGCTGGCGGGAGACAGAGGGAGGGACAGACAGGACCTGCCCCCCGCCCCGCCCAAGCGCCTCATCCTACCAGCCGGGGCCGGGAGGGCTCTGTGGGGCCTGGTACAACATGGGAAATGAGCTATTTGACATCACACTGCATGCGCCCGGGGACCCCGGCAGAGTGAGTGCGGACGCTCCCAGGCTCCCGGGGCTCTGCCTCAGGGCTGAGCACACGCGGGGCACGGACTCGGACCCCCGCCCCCGGCCTCCGCCGCCCAGGGTCTGCCCCAGGAGGAGGCGGGACCTCGAGGGAGCCGGGGCTCTGCTGTCCTTGCAAAACTCAGGGTCAAAGTTGTGTGTTAGGAAGTTTAAGCAGGTGAGCACAGAGCATGAAACCCAAGTGCGGGGCCCTGTGTCCCCCGTGGCCTGCACGGAGGGACCCGCCGCGGTTGCCTCCCGCACGACCCTTATTCCTGCCGCGGGCCCTTGGCAGACCCTGCTCCCTTCTCCCACAAGTGTCCTGGTGCTGTGGCCTCCTGCTGCCGCCAGGCCCCTCCCGGACCTTCCTCGGCCTCACCTCCGACGGCTGCCTGGCTGGGGCCTCTTGGTTCCTACCAGCTGGCCCGGGAGTGAGAACAGCTCTTTGCGGAGGCCCTGGACCTAACCCTCGGCTTCTCTGGGGCTGGTGGGTGCCCCCACATGAGCACAGGGCCTGCCGGGCTGGGCGGGGCCCCCCGACCTCCATGGGGGGGTCCGTGGTCCAGGGCAGAGGCCCCCGACCCAGAGGAGGCTCCTTCCTCGCAGCCTGACGGGACTTCTGTTCGTCTTCTCTGCCCTAAAGCTGTACGTGTCGTCCGACCTGGGGAAGAAGTGGACCCTGGTGCAGGAGCGCGTGACCAAAGACCGCGTGTTCTGGTGAGCGCCCCCCCTTTCCTCCCCGGACTGGCGCTCCTTTCCTGCCCGCCTTCTCCTGCCTCGGGCCCCAGGGGGACCTCCAGAGTGCTCTCTCCGCTCTGCTGGTGCAGAGGCCGGGCCCGCTGCCTGCTGCTCGCCCCTGCGCTCCTGGCCCAGCTGTGCAGCGTGACA
>NC_043700.1:190902670-190908389 GCF_006229205.1 Suricata suricatta
CCTGGGGGCCCCCCTCCCACACTCGTGTTGTCTCTTGAGGACCCCACTCGTCTCCTCGCACAGTGAGGAAGCTCACGAGTGTGACCTAATGTCAGTGAGGCCGCAGGGACAAGTCCTTGCGGGGGAGGGGGCAGGGGGAGTGGCAGCTGCAGGGCTGGCTCGGGCCCATTCGCTGTCCCCCAGCCGTGGCCGGGACCCGCTCTCCTGCCTCAGCCACCTCCGGAGACCAGCAGTTGCTCACGTGTTCTTCCAACCAAATGGCTGTTTCTCGCACGTGGGCACGTTCACACGCGCGTGCACACACTCCATCCTTTCCCTTTCTCACCTTGCGTGTCAGCACACTATTGGAGCAGCCTCGGGCCAGTCCTGTCCCCTCGCCCCCCTCCCCCCCTCCCGCATCCACATCAGTCTGTCTTCAGCTCATCCGGCAAGAGCTAGTCTCCTGACTCGGCTGAAGGGAAGCGGGGGGCTCTCACGCTGGAGCACTGGCGGCCGGGGTGCCTTTGGCGGGTGGAGAGGTGACGGCTCCTGCCACGAGGCTGCCCACGGGAGGCCCGGGTCCTTCCAGCGACCCCGAGTGCCACGTCAGTCACTGGCCTGGTCACTGATGTCAGCTGCTGGCCCCATGGGCCCACAGAGGTGGGGAAGGGCAAGGAGGGGGGATTCCCCAGCAGCGAGGGCCTGGGAAATGGGGGGGCAGAGCACCGCCCCACATCCGTCCCGGGCCGGGCGCTCGGAGATCTCTCGGGACAGAGAGGGAAGTGTGCCCGCGAATATTGGAAGGTGAATTGGCGCTAATTCAAACATGTTATTATCTCGGGCAAATCAAATTATTTCACCCACAAGTTTCTCCAGTTGCTCTGAGCTGTCACGCATGAGAGATAATCGGACCAGACGCTTGGCTCCTGGCGCCCTTCCCGGGACGTGGGGACAGCGCTGGCCCCTCTCGTCAGTAGAGAGGAGTGCTGTTCTGACAGCATCTCGAAGACTCACTTGGTCCTCGAACTGACGGGGGTACCGCCCAAGCCCGCGCCCCGGCGGAGGCCTGCGCCCCTGGGGCTGGGGGTCCGCAGGCACGGCCATGGGGTGGGAGGCCCGCTGCGTCTGCACCCACGACGGGCACCCGTGTGTGGCCCTCCCCGTGGTCCCCCGGCGGCCCTGCAGCAAGGTCCTGGCAGCCATGCAGGAGCTTGGGGACCGTCCCATCCCAGGACCAGGCTGAGCTCATCGTCCTATCAAGTCAGTACCCAGACCCTGCCCGTCTTCCCCTCACGTTCCAGGGGGAAACTGAGGCCCAGGGAGACCAGGGCACGCGTCCTAGGTCAGGTCGCTGGCAAGGGGCAGCTCAGGGCCACGACTGCCTGTGGCCTGTGGCCGTGCCCGTGGCCGCTGTGCTGCCCAGACTTCCCGTGTCCGCTTCTCCGCTCAGCTTCCTCTTCCGTCAGCCCAGTGCAAGGGCGGGGGGCAGGTGTGGGGCGGGCAGGCGTGGGCTGGGAGGCAGGCCCTCCGTGGTGGAGGGAGGCGGGAGGCAGGAGCCGGCCCTTCCTGCTGCGGCCCCTACGGCGCCTGCGAGGGTTTCCCGGAACCGTCTGCGTCAGGGCTTCCGTGTTGCCCAGTAGGATGAAGGCCGACTCCCCGTGTCCCCGAAGCACTGCGTTCCCAGTCACTGCCTGCCCCCAGGGCATCTCACACAGCCAGCCGGCCGCTGTTTGTAGGCCTCGGACCAAAGACCTTCCCCACTACCGTTTTCGGGGACCTCAACGAACAAGACCACCCAGGGGCCAGCGCTCTGCCCCGCCCTGCAGGGAGCCGGGCTGTGTCTGAGCCTTGCATGGTCTCCAGGACCCATGGGGTCCCTGCCTGGTCCGGGGCCTGGGGCTTGGGGGGGGGGTGTGTTCTAATGGGAGAGCCACAGGGCGAAGGGGGGGGGGCGCCACTCAGTGGGGAGGGCGGTGAGTGAGTGCGACTCACAGACTGAGCGGAGAGTGAGTCAGTACAGGGGGAGCTGGCGGGTGGGTGGATGAGTGATGGGGTGAGTGGGTGAGGGCATGAACGAGTGAGTGAGGGACGGATGACAGAGGGAATGAATGGATGGGAGAGGGAGGGAGAGAGTGCAGGAGTAAACGAGTGAGTGAAACAGTGAGGGAATGAATGAATGGATATGTGTGTGAATGAATGAATGAGGGAGGAAATGAATGAATGAGGGAGGATATGAATGAGTGTGTGAGGGAATGAATGAATGAATGAATGAGGGGCGGAATGAATGAGTGTGTGAGGGAATGAGTCAAGGAGGGAGGGAGGGAGAGGGAGTATGCTGGTGTCATCACCGCTCGGTGCAGGTGATGGGTTGTCAGACTAGAATCCCAGCTGCCCGGCTGAGGGTCCAAGGACCCGTCGGTGCCCCCGGTAAAGGGAATGATGTCACTTTATTCGGGGAAGAGAGAGGAGTGTTGGACAGGAGACATCAGTCCTCCAAGCCCTCAAGGGGTCTGTTCACAGAACCGGAAAGCAAACCTCACCTTGAAATAGACTCTATTTAGGGGCAGAGTGACGGGCCCTGGACTGTGGTTTGTGGCCTCTGTGGGCTGCAGGGGACGCCCTGCTGGCTCACATCACATAGAGCCTCTGTGGGACACATGGCCCTCAGCCCCACTGTGGACCCCTGGTCCCTGGCGTTGGGGGGCAGGCTGGGAACTGGAAGGGACCAGCTGGGGGGGGGGTACTTGCCAGCGCTGGGGAGGGGCTGCCGAGACCCACTGCTCCTTCCACGGAGGACGGCTCGGTGGCCCAGAGCAGGCCACGGGGAAGGCAGCCCACTGGGCCGAGTGGCCGCGGGCGTGGCCCCCTGTCCTGACCCTCCCTTTGCTCACTGGGGAAGGTCAGCGCCCACGAGAGGGGTCGTGCCGGTGGGCGGGGTTGTCAGTCTTACTGGCCGGGGCGTCTGTGTTCTAACGGACACAGGCAGCTCACCGCACCCCTGCCGCCCCGGGCGTTCTGGCTCCAGAGAACCTGCGGTGGATGGAAGGTTTTCATGGGAGTCAAGGTCAAGAAAATGGCAGGTAGAGGAAGGGCCAGTGGGCACGTGAAACGTGAGATCTGGGGCTCCCTGGATCACGTCACGCGTCACCTCCAGGGCTCCTTTCAGTTGAGAAGCGTGCACTTCACGTGCTATGCTGGGCGGGCACCGGGGTGGGGCCTGTGGCCGTTGGCCTGTCCCTGCCTGCCCGCCCTCGCTGGGGACACGGCCCATGGGGCTTCAGCCCTAGGATGCGCCTCCATCTCTTCTCAGGTCTCCTCGGCTGCCTGCTCCGCGGGCCGCCACAGTCCTCGCTGCCTTCTGGGCACTGCCTGAGCCCTCCACCCGCCTCGTCAAGGGAGGGGCTGCGCCGTGCTGGGCAGGGGGGCTGCGGGAAGGAAGGAGAGGGAACCCACTTCTGCACCTAGAGCTGTGTGCCGTGGGTGGGGTGGGGGTCGTTTTGCTCCTCCAAGCCTCCGTTTCCTAATTTGCAAAACGAGGGTGATGTTCCCAAGGCCTGCGCAGCCTCCTGAGGGTGTTGGGTCATCAAACAAGACAAGACAACAGATACAAGGATCGTGGCCGTCTTTGGTGCAGGAGAGTCTTCTTCGAAGAGTGCTTTGGAAAGACGGATGCCAAGCAAACCCTGGGTTCTGGCTCCCTCCCCAGGAGCAGGGAGGGGGAGGGCCGTGCCCTCAGAGCCATGAGCAAGAGAGGCCCCAGACCCGGGGGCCTGGGGCTACCTGGGCTCAGGGATGGACACGGGCACCGTGCGAGGGGCCTCCCTTCCCAGCGCCAACCCGCCCGCTCTCTTCCAGGGCTGTGTCTGGGGTGGATGCCGACCCTGACTTGGTCCACATAGAAGCCCAGGACCTCGGAGGAGGTAAGTCGGGAGGGGTGCCTGCACTGGGCGCGCCGTGACGTCCTTACCCCAGCTGTGGGCCCCCCAGCGTGCCCTTGTCGCGTTCCTCTGCCGACCTTGACCTTGTTGTGTTTCAATGCGGCGTGACTTCAAGTGCGCTGGTTTCCCAGCCGGCGGTGCGCTGAAGGTGAGGGGCTCCACTCCGGCCGGAAAGTCTATTAAGAGGCTGGTTGGTTCTGGCCGCTGAGCACTGTGTTTCTGGCTCACTCCACACCCACCCCCCCTTGACATCTCTGCGTGCTGAGGCCGGGGGCCTCCGACGACTTCCCCCTTCAGCGGGGCAGGAGCCTGGCATGCTCTAGGAGCCACCCCCTGTGCTCCTGATGGAGGGGTGCTGGCCATAGAGCTATAGAAGATTCTAGAACTATTTTATGGAGCATCAGAGCCAAGAGAACCTTTATTCAACAAGCCCTTGTCGAGTCCCCTGTGGGCCAGGCCAGTGCTGACCCTGCTGGGGACGCAGAGGTGAACAAGACACAGCCCTGCCCTTTGCCCGGTTGGGGACAGTGCTGACACCAGCCACGTTGTGCTGCCATGGGGCCCGGGTGCAGCCGGGAGCAGGGGCGCTCCCGTGCCTGTCGCTGCTCTGGCCACAAGCGCTAGGCCCTTAAGTTTCCTCCCACCTGGTTCTCTGAGTGGAGACCTTTACACACTGGGTGACAAGGGCCAGCAGCAGAGCCCCCTGGGTAGGACGCACCACGTGGGGAGCAGTCAGAGCCAGGCCACGGAGAGTCCCCTCCCAGAGCAGGAGCGCCGGCGTCAGCTCCCAGCCCACCACGGGCCGGCTGCACGGCCCCCTCCTCCCCGCTCCTCTGTGTCCTCATCTGTGACATGGGTCGGTGCACACGTGGCGCTCAGAGCAGGGACGTCATGGGAGAGCCCCTGGTGGACGTGGGTGGAAGTCGCTGCCGAGTCCCTTAACCCTTTCCAAACTCTCGGCTCCTTCCGGGATCCGCCGTCCTGCAGGGAGGTGAGGCTTCGCCAGAACAAAGCTCAGGGGCTCCCGGCTTGCCCGGGGCCACAGGCCACATAGACCACGACGCCCACCGTGCTCCACGCAGGAACCCGAAAACACCCCAGGTGCTGCTTAGGGTGCTGCTTAGGGTGCTACGCGGACTGACCCCCCGCCCCGACAGGGCTCAGCAGAGCAACCACTGGGCGGCTGTCCCTCAGGACAGGAGGAGGGACAGGCCAGCACCCCGGACGAGGGGCGCCATTGTCCACCAGATGATTTCCCACGACCTACCCTCCCTGGGGAGAGGGGGACCCTCAGCCCAGAAGCCGCACGCGCAGACTCCCCGGAGTGTCCCCTCCACGGAGGACCACATGCGCCCCCCTGGTGCTCGACACGTAGTGCCCACGCCCCAGCCTCGGAGCCCCCCTAAGGTCCAGCCCAGCCCGGTGGCCCTCCTGGCCCCTCCCCCAGCTGCCACCCACCTGCCCGGACGGCGGGGGGCGCACCCCAGGCTCACCTTGCCGTCTCGTCCCCATGTCTCCACCTCTGGTTCCTCATTGTCCTCGGACCCCCCCCCCCCGCCAGCCACCTTCTCAGGGCCTGGGCCACTGTCACAGCTCTGCACGCTGTCCTCGGCTGGAGCTCCGTGGGGACAGGGTGGGGCCGGATTGATCCCCCCGTGTCCCCAGTAGGTCTGCTGAGCAAGGACATGGTCAAAGGCCAGTGGCCCTCAGCAGTTACAGCGCCACTGAGCGAGGGGATGGGTGTGTGGGTGAGTGAGTGGGTATGTGAGAGAGTGTGTGAGTGATCGAGTGTGTGTGTGAGC
>NC_043700.1:190908489-190918283 GCF_006229205.1 Suricata suricatta
GGACCTGCCCCCCCCACAGCTCAGGCGCCGCCCCCCAGCCTGGTTTACTCCCGGTGGTTCTCGGACTTTCTGATAGGGACTGTCTGGTCATGGCCTTGATCGCCACGCACCAGCCGTGCTCAGCCCAGCAAACAGGGCCCTGCGGCCCGCACACGCGGGGACTCGGTCACGGTTGGGACCACCTTAAAAACTGCGCAGTCTGACTATTCAGAAATGCCAGCCAATAACTGGTCACGTGGCACCCGGATTCCTTGTGCCGAGAGGCGCTCACTCCCTCAGCACCAGCCGGCCCCTCTCCGGGGCAGCTCGGGTCCTCGAACGTTCGTTCTGGGGCGAGCTCGGCGCCAACCACGAGCCTCCCGCCCCCCCCCCCCCCCGGGGCCGGTGGGTGAGGAAGGGCGCCATGTTCGCAGGCCTCCTCCTTTCTGCACCAGGGCCCCAGAAGGCCCCACTGTCTGCACCCAGCTCCTGGCAGGAATGGGCCTGGCCTGCCCCGGGCTGGCTGAGTCGGCTCAGGGCTCCCCGGTGAACCTGAACTTCTTGAGGCCAAGAGCGCTGCTGGGCCGGGCCCTGCCTTCTGCCCGGTCCTGGGAGCTGAGCTGCTGGCACAGCTGGGGCTCTGAGGAGGGCGCCGACCTCTCTCAGCCGCTCGCTCCAGCGCCCTCCCCCACCTGCTAAGCAGATCTGTCTCTGGGCTGCTTGGCTCTTCCTTCTGAGGAAGCAGGGTGCTACCTCCGCCTCCAGGAAGTCTGCCTGGCCTCCCCCACCCACAGCACACTCTCTCTGACCTCCCAGGACGCCCATGCACCCCCCATCCCAAAACTCCCTGCCGGGGGCCCCTGAGGACCAGACCACCGCAGACCGCACAGTCCCTTGCCCTTGGGATAGAATTGTCCAGAGAAACCTCTTCATCCTGTAGTCATGATGCTTTGCACATCACGAGCCTGTTACAGTTTGTTGATTTGTAATAATGACAATTCCAGCAGCTCTGTGATTTCCTACGGGGGCCAAGGGGCCGCCCCACGTGCTTCCCAGATCCCGGTCCCCACCACCGCCCCATCGCGTGGTTTCTGATTCTGTCCTGCCCATTCACAGGGGGGAAACTGAGGCTCAGGAAAGCTCTCCCGGGGCCACCTGGTTTGCAGGTGGTGAAGCTGGAAATCGAGCCCAGGCAGTGACGCACAGTGGCCTGACCTGCACTGCCGCGCGCATACGCGTGTACACACGCACACACGCACACGCGACTCGCGCTCGCACACTTGTAACGTGCATGCACACAGTGAACGCACGTGTGGGGCTCACACGCTCACACGCACACACGTGCAAGGACACACACCCGCAGGCATGCGCACACTGCACCCCTCGTCCCCTGGGGCTACCGCCCTCTGCCCCTCCCCCTGCCCCTCCCCACCGCCCCTCCCCAAGGAAAGTGCCTCCCTCCCTGGCTTCCCTGTTGTCTCCGCGGAGTCCCGGTACTGTCTCTGCGCCTCGGTTTCCTCGTCTTCAAGACGGAAACCATCAGTTCGTGGACGGTGCTGTCATGAGGGTGGTCTCGCCAAGTGTCGCCTCCTGTCTTGTTGCTCGTGCTTCCACAGCCCACTGGTCGTCTTTTGTGGCTTGAGCTTACCTTCCGCCAGTGTCTCCTCCACCCGGTGCCTCTCCAAGTACTCTCCTAAGGAAAAGTTCTGGACCAGAGAACTTTTCCACCTTGTTCTGGAACCTGGGTATAGGGAAACAGGCTGGGAGAGCGTGGGGAAGGAGGCTAGTTCTACCAGAAAGAGGTGGAAGCCGACTTCCCAGAGGGTGGGCGTTGGGTGTAGGGCTCTGAAGGAGGAGTAGGAGTCCGTGCGTTTCAGGCAGAGCACAGTTGGAGGGCATTCTCACCCGCCGAAACACAGTTGACAGTGTCTCGGTCGTGACCTGGCTCGACTGGAAACCAGCTTCTCGGAACTGTGTTCTCGCCTCCTGTTTAGGCAACGTCAGCGAACCGGACCAAGTACTACGTCTCTTACCGTCGAAATGCATTCGTCCTGATGAAGCTGCCGAAGTACGCGCTGCCGAAGGTAAGAGCGGCTCCCCAGCCCCCCGGGCCGCACTGCCTCGTGCGCAGGCGTGCCGTGCCCCCAACCACTCTCCCCCCCCGCCGTCGCTCTGCCTCACGTGTGCCCAGCTCCGTGCGGTCTCAGGGCCGCCTTCCTGACACTCGGGGTGCCGGGGATCCCCTTTACCATCTCCCACTTTCATCCGCAGTGTCATTCTATTCACCTCTGCCTTCCGGCTGCCTGATATGGCAATGGGTACATAGTAGGTGCTCAGTTAATGCCTCTTCCTTCCCCTTTGCTGGGCAGAAGGGGAATGTGAGGGCTGCCTGGACCCCGCCCCAGCCCTGCCTCGGGACCAGACTCCATCGTGGCCTCCCCGCTGGTGGTGTTCCCTTCCCATTTCAAATCTCCAACTGACATTCCGAGAGGCACAGTAACCTGTGTGAGGTCACACAGCAAGTGAGAAATGAAGGCTGCTCTAAACCCTGGTCCCCGTGGGTCTGAGACCAGCCTCGCGCCCCATCTCCCTCCAGAGGCCTTCGATGGCCCACTTGGCGGGCCGGGTGCTTATGGTTTAGAAGCGCAGACGAGCGGCCCTTCCTCCCACACATACTTACTGGGCATCAAATATCAGCTAGGACCTAATGCTGCCGCCCCTGCCCTTGTGGGGCTTTCAGAGAGGAAGCAGGCAGAAAACCTGTCCGGCGTGATCGCGGGCTGTGCCGCGCTGTGAGGGAAGGACAGGCAGAGACCGAGGGTGGGGTCGTGGGGGGACTCCCCTGAGTGGACATTTCCTCTGAAGTCTCAAGGTTGTGGGAAAGCTGTGCAGGTGGAGGGCTGGGCTTGTGCAAAGGCCCTGGGGCAGGAAGGAGCCTGGCTGTAAAGCAGAGGGTGGGGGTGAGGAGAAGACATCTTTGCTCTGCACGCCGCAAGCCTAAGGGCTGGGCATTGTTGTGACGTCCTCTGCACCGGCGCTGTGCTGCGCTGGGCGCCAGAACGCCTCTCCTGAGCCCTGAATGAGAAAAACACATGAGGGGTTTTTAAGTTACAAGAAAACTTTTTAAATCTCCTTTAAAAAATTTTTTTTTCTGTTTTTATTTATTTTTGAGAGGCAGAGAGAGAGGGAGACACAGACTCTGAAACAGGCTCCAGGCTCTGAGCTGTCAGCACAGAGCCTGACGTGAAGCTTGAACCCAGGAACTGTGAGATCATGACCTGAGCCAAAGCCGGATGCTTAGCCAACTGAGCCTCCCAGGGGCCCCAAAACTTCTCCTTGATAAAAGAAAAGGGGAGGGGATGGAAAAGAAGAAAGAAAGCAAGGGAGGAAGGAAGGGAGGAAGTTGCATAGATTAACTCCAGGCTTGGCGGAGCCCATAAATGAAAAGCTAATGGTTTCATTTAGGGCAGATGGGTTGGTTGGTGTCCCTGGGGGGTGAAGGGGCCGCTTCGGCCTCTGAGGTCTTCCTCCCCCCCCAGGGGGGCTGCAGCAGCCTGAGAAGCATCCTGTGTCGTGGGCCCCGCGTCCTGGTGTTGGGGGGGGGGGACACTGGGCCCCTCCCTGCTCCCGTGACACTGGGACCGTGGGCAGCTTCTGACCATGTCTGGGGTCGGGGGTGGCTGGACCGGCAGCCAGGCCATGTCTGGAGGAGTTCTCCGCCTTCGACACGAGTCCTGGCCTCCGTGACTCTGGGCACTGGCCGCACCTCCTGGACCAAGTCCTCATCTGCAGGGGGCGGTGCCTCTTTCTCAAAGTGGCCGCTGGGGTTTGCAGGAAGCACCCCAGGGCCAGCGTGTGTCCCCCCAGAGGACCTAAGGGTAGCATTCCCTGCTAGCTTCCTTCTTTCCCAGTTCCGTGGGGGAAGAGGGCCATCGAGAGGAAGGACAGGGCTGTGGTAGGAGACGCGGTGGTGGCAGAAATGAGGCACGTACGTGCCCCATGGGATCCGGGTTCAAGGGAAGGTTTCAGATCCTGGCATGTGCACGGGTCCTGAGCGCGCTCCCGCAGGGCCGTGCCTGGACCCAGTGACAGGCACCTGAGGATGCCGGGGGACCTGGGCTGCTCTTGGGGACCAGTCCTGCCCCCTGGAGCCCTGCAGGGTCAAGACCAGGTGTCATCTTGCTGAGCACTTTGCCGGACAGACAGCAGGGCCATTTCCTCTTTGCCAGACTCCGGGAAGGGGGAGGGGCAGCCAGCCCCAGGGTTTCCCTCCAACAAGGGGTAGAACAGGCTCATGGCGGTTCCTGATCAGATTCGGTTGTTTTATGATGAACTTCGAACTCTCGTCTGCTTCCTCCCCTCAAACCAAATCCATCCTTTTTATTTTTCTTTAATTGCTGGAGTAACCTCAGGAAGACCAGAGAAATTAGAGCAGAGCCTCCCTCCCCCGCTACCCGACCCGTCCCCTCCCCCATCCTTTCTCCAGTCCCCCATCCCTGTCCCCTGTCCCTGTCCCCGGTCCCCTCTCCCATCCTGTCTCCTATCCCCCATCCTCATCCCCCATCCCCCACCCCTGTCCGGCGCCCTGTCCCCATCCTCCCGGCCCCATTTGGTTCTTCTTAGGGTCTCAGCCACATGCCCCTGTGACTCTCACGCAGCCGAATCAGAGCCGAATCAGTGTCCGGCGGACGGGGAATCTGAGACTTTTCCCAGGACACCGCCCGAGACCCGCTGGCAGTGAGCACAGAGCTCCCCGTGGAGGAGACTGTGCCTCCTTTAAGCCGGATTTCTGTGGTTCGGGCCCTTGGTAGTTTCCAACAAGGCAGCAATGCTTACATATTGTGGCTGCGGATATGTCTTTATTTTCTTAAGTTTAAGTTGAGCGCCCTTGCTTGAGTTATTTACTTGTGATTTTAAAAAAAATACCACCTTCCTTAACTGAAGAAAATAGGCAAAGACTGTAAACAGACAAGAGGAGAGAAATCCAAATGACCATCGATTATATGAAACCGTTCATAGGTATAAAGCAAACGCAAATTTACTTCCAAGTAAAATAGTCCTTTATTTGTACAAAACTTTATAAAATAAAATGAAACCCATAAAGCATAAGAACCAAAGGCACAGAGGCTGGGGGCGGGGCGGAGACTGGTATGGGGCGGGGCTGGGGTGGAGTGGGGTGGCGGGGGCGGGGCGGAGGGGCGGGGCGCTGGTTGGGGCGGGGCGGGAAGCAGCCCTGTCCTCTCACGTGGGCAGCGGCTCCCACATCAGGCAGGTGCAGCTGGAGTCTACTCGAAGGCTCGTCCAGGGGAATGTGTGGACAGTAAATCAAGGTCAATGTCCACGATTTTGGCTCCCCCCTGATAGCAGCCGCCCCAGCGTCGGGGCGGGCGCTGGGCTCATGTCCCCGGAGCCGTATGTGCACTGCTTGTGGGAATGCCGTGGGGACCCTGTTCCCCAGACCCCGGGGTCTGTGCTGGGAGTTGATTAGAGGAGGGCAGACATCCTGTCCGGCAGACATCCTGCAGGCAGCAACGGTCTGGAGGCTGTCTCCAGCCCCCCGCCCTCCTTTAGGCTCCATCTTTTCCCCTTTTGGGAGCAAAGATTTAGGGACTAAGACATTCAAAAGCAACCACACATATGTTGGAATTTAGCAAAGTCACCGAGCCCACCCTGGGGAAAGCTCAGGCTCACAAAAGACCTTAAGAGAAGAACTTCAGGTTTTAGCTTGGACTGATCCCTGGTACAGAAACAGGAAACCAAACCCAAGGAAGGGAGAGAATCTGATCTGCCTTATTAGATTCTAGTGTCCCGTTTTCAGCAACAACAAAAACAAACTACAAGGCATTAAAAAACTACGATCCAGTCACAGGAGGAAAAGCAACAGAATTTGTCCCTGAAAAGACCAGACGGCAAACCTACCAGACAAAGACTTTAATACGATTGTCCTGAAGATGCTCAAAGTTAGAGGAAACCATGAACCCAGTCAGGGAAATGGTGTACAAATAAGCAAAATAGAAATAACCAAGGAATAGAGAACATAAAAAGGAACCAAAAATAAAGTCTGTGGCTCAAAAGAACCCCATGGAAATGAAGCAGAATTCACAAGGTGGATTGGAGGGCGGGTTTGAACAGACAGAAAACAGATTCAGAGACTTGAAGGTAGGACCATTGACATTATGGAGTCTGAGGGACAGAAAGGAAAATGGATTGAGGAAAAGTGAGCACCATCAGGGGGCCAGTGGGACACCACCAAGTGACCAACACATGTGGTGTGGGTGTCCCAGAAGGGGAGGGGACAGAGGAGGGGCAGGGAAGCTATTTAAAGAGCAATGGGGGAACCTGGGGGGCTCAGCTGGCTAAGCATCCGACTTCAGCTCAGGTCACGATCTCATGGTTCATGAGTTCGAGCCCAACATCAGGCTCTGTGCTGACAGCTTGGACCCTGGAGCTGCTTTGGGTTCTCTGTCTCCCTCTCTCTCTGCCCCTCCCCTGCTCGTGTGCTCCCCCCCAATAAATAAACATTAAAAAAAAGAAACCATGCCCAAACTCTCCCAAAATAGTGAAATACACGAGTAGAGATGTCTTAAGAACCCCGACGAAGTCCCGACAGTGCAAACATAAAGAGCGGTGCCAAGACGCGTCGGAGTCGAACCGCTGAAAGACAAAGACAGCATCTCGGCGGCAGAGAGCCGGTGCCCTCATGTACAGGGACCCCCGCGGAGCTAATGGGCAGGCTCCCCGGCAGGCGGCCGCTGCTCTCCAGGCTCTCCCCTGTGGTTTGTATGGAAGTCCATAGGGAAGCTTCCCTGGTGCTTCGACAAACGTTCTCACGCTTCCCCAAACCACTTCTTGAGAGCGAATCCACTGCGGCCAGTGGAACGCGACAGGTGTCTCTGCTGTTTGCCCCTGCTGCCCCCCTTCCCTGTTTCCATGGCAGCCACGGCCTCACCCCTTCGTTCCTCAAGGAAACGGGTGTAAGACTCGTAGAGACTTCTCCACATCCGTTCTTCCCGAGTCTCTGCTTTAACAAACGCCCACTTCCGGCTGGCCCGCGCTTCCGGGGCCAAGCCCGCGCTTCCCAGCCCCCCTCGCAGCGGACATGTCCTTTCGTCTCCAACGTCTGACGGCCGCACACGGGAGGAGCCCCTCTGAAGGCAAGCGGCTGTCGCCCTCTCTCCTTCCTGCTGCTCGCATGTGACCGTGATGGCTGCACCTCCAGCCGTCAGCGTGAGCCATGAGGACAAGGGCCAGGTCACGGGACAGTGGGACGGTGACCCAGCAGGAGCCTGGGCCCCTGGTGACTCGCTAGAACCTGCATACTAGTCTGTGCACCCCCAGACCTCCCTTACCTGGGGAGGAAGGCGCTGTCTTGTTTGAACCAGCCTTTTGCTTCTCCTTTCTTTCCCCTGCAACCAAACCTCATTCCACCTGATAACAAATATCGACAACTTTGCTATTTCCTTCCACGTCTCTCTCCAGGCCACACACATATAGACACAAACACACCTACGTGTATCGACAGATGTGCACACAGACACACGTATGTATATCTGATGGTTTTTCATGTTCTCTGTTTGAAAATGGAGACCACACATGTCTCTCTGGCTTCTAACTTTTCTTTTTAGAGACAGAGTAACAGAAGTTCAGATGTGAGCAAACACTGCATATTATTTACCTCGTTCTGTCTTGTCTTTTATCTGATTCTCTCATCAGCAAAGAGTTTTTAAAAGACCGTTCTCAACATTGGCATGCAGGAAGCGAAACGAGCAGCCTCTCAGCCAGGCTGGTGGGGAAGGAATTAATATAAACTCTCGGGACCGTCATTTAACATGTAGTAAGACCTTCAAAAATGTTCCTCCTCTCCAGTGCGGCACTTCCCCTAGAATTTATGTTCGGGACGTGATCAGAGAGGCAGAGGCCTGTGTCTAGGGATGTTCACGCCTGCCTTGCACTAATGCTGGGAACGCTAAAGGCTCACCAGTGGGGAGATGGTTCAATGAAACGTGGTACACCCACAAAAATAAGAGCATCAGATAACATCAAAAAGTGTGTGTGCGTGATTCTACTGACGGAGGGAAGTGCTCCCCATCTAAGGTGAAAGAGCGGGCTCCACCCTGTATGTGGGGGGGAAGCGTAAATCACACTTGGGAAAAGACCCCAAAGTGAACATTTTTATTTTTATTTATTTATTTAAAAATTTTTTAACGTTTATTTATTATTGACAGAGACAGACAGACCATGAGCAGGGGAGGGGCAGAGAGAGAGTGGGACACAGAATCCGAAACAGGCTCCAGGCTCCGAGCTGTCAGCACAGAGCCCGACGCGGGGCTCAAACTCAAAAAGGGCGAGATCATGATGTGAGCCGAGTTGGACGCCCAACTTACTGCGCCACCCAGGCGCTCCTAATTATTTTTTTAAATGTTTCTTTTTGAGATAGACAGAGAGCGAGTGAGATAGGGTCAGAGAGAGAGGGAGACGCAGAATCCGAAGCAGGCTCCAGGCTCTGAGCTGTCAGCACAGAGCCCGACGCGGGGCTTAAACTCACAAACCACGAGATTATGACCCGAGCCGAAGTCGGACATTCAACTGACTGAGCCCCCCAGGTGCCCCAAAAGTGACCATTTTTAAATGGTAGGATCAGGTCTCCCCGGGGGACGGCATTGCTGGCAACTTCTAGCTTCTACGTTCTTCTTTGTTTCCTGGATCACAGGGAACATTTCCCCAAGGCGCTTCCCCGGGTGCAGAGGAGAGGGGGTTGGGGTTTGTGCCACAGCAGGGAATGCTGGTCACCTACCCCACGGCCGCCACCATCACCCCTGGCACTGCCTGAGCGTGGCCCCCCAGCGCTGGCCCAGGAACACTTTCCCCACCAGTGCGGCGTATTGCCAAGTGCCCCTGACCCGGACACCCCTTCCCCGGAGACGGGCTTCTTGGTTCCGGTCATTTCCGTGTGAGATTTCTGTCCGTAGACAAAGGGCCCCAGCTCATGCTGCCAAGGACCTCACAACACTGCCTCGCTTTCCTGCAGAGCCCCTTCATCCTTCTGAGCAGTGCAGGGGCTGGGCGGGGAGGGCAGGCAGGGGCCATCAGCACTGTGTCCTACCCAGGCAGCCAGATCTCTCTTGCTGGATGCCAAGCCCCATGACGAACAGGGACTTGGTGTGTTCTTAGAGAAGCCAGCTGCCCTGTCTATGCCGGCTCTGATGTCAGATGAGAAGACGCAGAGAGAGGCGGACCCCGAAACTGGGCAGGGACGGAGGGGTGGGGCTCTCCTCTGCAGGAGCCGGCTGGCATCAAGGACGGCCCCGGGTCCCTGTCCTTCCTTTTCATGCGATTGGGTTGGTTCTGCTTCTGAGCTTGAGCCTGGAGAGGACTGCGGAGTGACCTAACCCGTCCTCCCCCCAGGGGCACGGGGAGGGGGGCTGTTCCCAGGGCAGAGTCCGCCCCTGGCACACAGTAGGCGCCTTATGAATACATGCCCAGTGAGGGAACCAGTAGACAACTGGCCTGATGAGCAGGACGGGCCTGGGGGAGGGGAGGCCCCACCCCCGCCCCCGGCGGTGACCCCCTGGGGCTGCAGGGGGGAGATGGGCAGATCCCCCGATGCCAATGCGGGCATCCCTCCCACAGCCAGGGAGCAGGGCTGGAGTGCAGCCCCCATTTTGGAGGTGGGAAGACAGAGGCCCGGGGAGGTGGAGGGACTTGTCCAAGGTCACACAGCTGAGGGCAGCAGCAGGACCCCAGAGAGCCGCGCCCCCACCCCCCTGCGCCGCTGACCCTGCGCTCTGCCGCCAGGACCTGCAGATCGTCAGCAC
>NC_043700.1:190918383-190926350 GCF_006229205.1 Suricata suricatta
CCCCTCCCCTCCCCACTCTCTCCTCTCCCCTCCTCTCCCCTTCCCTCCCACTCCCCCCCCATCACTAATGCTCTATCTCAGGTCTGCAGGGATTTCTGTAAAGCACCAGACATTTGAGGCTTTGCAGGTTAGGAAGACACAACGTAGGTACCCTTAGAGCAGGAGACAAAACTCACTCTTTCTGCTGAAATTACAAGTCCAGCGATGGCGTGGGGCTTCTTCGGAGCGCAGGTGCACTGACAGAACGGTGCTCCGGGAAGGGTGTCTGCTGAGCTGGGGCCGCATCCATGGTCCTCATCACAGACGTGATCACCGGCGCCGTCCGTCTGTAAAGCGGTTCCTGGGTGCGTCCTCGCAGGGTGGGGTTTGGCCTGAGGGATCCCGCTCTGTCTCAGCCCCCTGAGCATCGCTGCCTCTCCCCCTGCGCTCTCCCTGGGGTCTCCCCTCAGCTGTCTCCCTGCCCTTGCCTGACACCCTGACACCTAGGCCCGATCGGAGGCCCTGAGCAGGCGCTCCTGGCCCCCACGCTGGGGGCTCACCGCGGCATCACCTCGTCCTGTGCCTGGATGCCACAGATGTCAGCCACACTGCTCCCCACCGGGGCATGCTCTCAGGGTCGGTCCCCTACTCCGCTCCAGTCCACACCGGAGCCAGGGAGGGGGCCACTCAGTCCGTTCCGGGTCAGGAGCCTGAAGCACAGAGAAGGTAAAAGCCACCTGCCTGGACAGACCCCGGGATAAGCAAGGAATCCGGAACCAGCCGGGATGTGCCCACCCCACGCCAGGCCCCAGACCGCTAGCCAGCACGCCCTCGCTCAGTCTTTGACTTTTTCACTGCCCCCCTTCCAGCCTTGCCCGTGGAGAGCCCCCACCCGTGGGAAGGTGCCCTAATTACGGTCACTGCTGGGCGGTGGGTCTGCCAAGCTCGGGAGGGCCAGGAGCCAGCAGCCTGGGGCACACAGTGGGGGTTCTCAGCCGGGAGGCGGGCTCCCAGAGACACCCACGGCTGGCGGTCACCTCTGAGCTGTTAACAAGCAGCGAGGGGCCATTTTCCCAGAGGAAGTAATGACTGTAATCATTGGTTGGTGTTCACATCCCGCTAGAGGAGTCAGGAACTCAGCCCCAGGCCCGCTGCTGTTTGCTAGAAGCTGTCTGCAGGAGCCCCCCAGCCCCTCCCCTGCAGCGCCTCCGGGGAGGCCCCCAGGCTTGCGCCAGACCCAGCTCTGCGAGGCTTCTGCCCAGCGGCTGCACACCCCAGCCGGCGGGTGGGGGCAGGGCGCAGGGGAGGGTGGCAGGGACCAGGGGGCCTCAGGCAGGGTCCGCCCCACCGCCCGTCCCCTCCCGAGGTGTCTCTGTGCTCATACGGCGCTCCAACCTTGGCTCCTCGGCCGGGGGCAGGGGTCACAGACCCCCATCTCACAGCTGCCGACCTTCACAAGCAGACAGCCCCCAACAGTGGGTCTGATCCAGTATGCCAGCGCCAGGGGGTCTGGTGCAGGGTGCTCACCCAGCCCAGGTGGGAGTCAGGGAGAGCTTCCTGGAAGAGGGGGTGTGGATTGAATTGAAGCGCAGCAGAAATTAGCCAGCTGAGGAGCTGGGAACAATAATCTGTGGACAAAGATGACAAAGTAAGAACACACGAGGGACCAAAGGAGGGTCACAGCAGCCAGGTGGCCAGGGGCAGGGGCGACACCTGCCACCGGCCGGGTGCCGGCACAGTGACACCCCTTCTCTGAAATCTGCCTCGCACGGGTCGCAGGTGGAGGTCCCAGACACAGCCCTGGAGTCCCGCTGCCTGTGTCCAAATCCCAGTTTGGGTACGTATTTGCTGTGTGACCTTAGGCAGGTTACTTAAACTCTCCGTGCTGCAGTTTGCCCATTGAGACCTGAGAATGGTAGGAGTGCCTTCCTTGTAGGATTGCCAGGCGGATCCGGGGACGCTGTCCCCCTGGAACGCAGAGCGCGGTGTCCGGCGCCGGGTCAGCGCTCAGCGAGCTCCCCACTGTTTACCCTGCGCCGTCTCTGTGAGACGGGGGCTAACGCACAGGAGGGTCCCGGCCCGGACGCTGGCCGTGAGGTCCTACGCGCGCCTGCTAATTGCCATGGTTACTGTCCCTTCTGTGGGGACAGAGAAGACACCCATCC
The DNA here is from genome assembly GCF_006229205.1 of Suricata suricatta. NCBI lineage: Eukaryota > Metazoa > Chordata > Mammalia > Carnivora > Herpestidae > Suricata > Suricata suricatta. The sequence goes on from NC_043700.1 coordinate 190,920,528, forward strand.
CAGATGCCGCTGGCCAGTCAAGCGGCTGGGCTTACGGGGCCGCTGAGCTGGCATCTCAGGGTCCAGTCCGGGGCTCAGGGCCAGACAGCAGTCCTTCCTGGGTGCCTCCGTGCTGGGCTGGGGACGGGGTTCAGGGGATCCCAGTTTTGCCCCTGTCCCCAAAGAGCTCTGGCCACTTTGGTGGACTGAATAAGGAGCCCCAAATAACGACCATGTCAGTCCCCAGAACCGTGGCCACAACCTCACCTGGAAAAGGGGCCTTTGCGGCTGTCGTTAAGTGAAGGCCCTTGAGATGAGACCATGCAGATCCGGTGACAAATGTCCTTTGGAGACAGAAGAGGAGACACAGGCCCGGGAAGGCGACACTGAAGACGGGACACAAGCCCGGGGCACTGGAGGCACCAGAAGCTGGAAGAGGTGACGGAGGCCCCCCCAGGCTCTGGAGGGAGGAGAGCCGCCCCCCGATTTTGGACTTTCGGCTCCTAGACGGTGGGGAGCAGGTTTCTGTGAAGCCCCCCATTTATGGTACATCCTGACAGCCACCATGGGAGTGACTGGTGCCCGGAAGAGGGCCCAGGCGTGAGCGCGTTGGTGTGGGAGCCGGTGCTGGTGTGCTCAGGCCCAGCCTGGGGTGGTCGCGGCCCTGCCGTCACCATCTCGGGGACTGGCGGCCTCGTGCTGCTCACTGGGCACTCTCATGGAGCCCCGCGGGGTAGGACATAGCGATTCTGGAAGGATCCGATCCGCCGTTAGGGTGTCAGTGGGGTCTCTGCATCCAGCGCTGGGCCTCCAGTGAATGGGCGGCAGAGCGACATCACCGTGGGTGGGAGAAGGGGCGTGGTCCTGCCCGCCCTGGGTCCCCCTGCAGGAGGGCCGGCCCGAAGCCTCGTCTGAGGAGCAGGGGCTGGACACCCTTCCCACCACAAGCAGCGCCCTGGCGGGGGGGCCCACTGCCACCACAAGGGTCCCCAGAAAGCGGGGACAGAAGAGGAGGGTCTGAGCGACCATGTGACTGTGGGCACAGGCCACCGGGACGCAGCTCTGGAGGCAGAGAAGGGGCCTCCGGGAGCCGAAGAGGCAGGACACGGTTCTTGGTTCTCACCTGGAGCTGCCCGGCCACACCGCCACCTTGACCGAGTCGGACTTCTGACCGCCGCAACGGAGGCGTCATGAGGTGTATTTCAAGCCCGTCAGCCTGTCACTCGGCTGCGGCTCTGCCATGTGCTCGTCTGTCCTTCCTTCTGTGCTGTCCCCACTTGCAGCAGCCGTGTGCGCTGAGGGCCGGGGATTGGGGGGTTCACACCAAGCCCCCACCGGGTGTCGTGACTGTGGAGTAAGAATCTTCCCGGGCCTCCCAGGGGCTCGGTGTTCTCAGGTTCTCCGAGAGGAGGAGCAGGAGCCCGCCGGGCAGGGGAGGGGCGTCCCCTAGCCGCAGCCTAGGCCACATGTGCAAGGAACCTTCTGGGAGAGGTCTTCTCTGTGGGGTCAGGAGGCTGACCCTAGGTGCCTGCTGATATTTGACCTTTCTCACGGGCCGAACGAGGAGCCGACTGTGGGTGTGCCCGGGTCACTGCGTGGGCCTCTGGAAACGCAGGGGAAGGGGCCGGGGGGACCTGCAGCCCTTGGCCGGGGCGGGAGGGCTGAACACCGACCCCAGTCCTCACCGCCTGGCGTTTCCGTGCGGGGCCGAGCTGAGGGAGGCCGGAGGAGAGCCCAGAGCCGTGGCGTCGGCCCAGGCCCTACGGGTCCAGTGGGAGGGAGGCAGGGACTCCGAATCGGGAGCTCTGGGGTGGAGATGCGGTGACAGTGACACGCAGGCGTGGCAGGACCGGAGCTCTGCTCCCTGTCGGATGGCCGGCGTCCGGGGCTGGGAAGGCAGCTCAGTGTCCTGAGAAGCAGCCACGCTCCGGGGTCGGACACAGCCGGCTTCCGGTCTTGGATCCCTTGTCCCCTAAGCCCCAGTCACCTGCAGAGCGCACCGGCCAGCCTCAGCTCCGGGTGAGATGTGGGGCCCTGCGGGCAGAGCTCTTGGCAAGGAGCTGGCGCACGGTGGGCACCGTGTTGTCAGAGGGCTCCGGGCAGGGGTTTGTGACATTTCTCGTTTTGCTGTCCCAGGTCCGAGGGGTGAAGGGAGTGTTCCTGGCGAACCAGAAAACCAATGGGAAGGTGGTGACACTCATAACCTACAACAAGGGTCACGACTGGGATCGCTTGAGGCCACCCAGCACGGACATGAACGGGAAACCAACCAACTGTGAGCCGGTGAGTCCACTCCCGCCCACAGCCTCCCCGGGGTGGGGCAGGTGGTCCCTGAAGGAGCCTGGGGGTCCCGGGGAGGGTCCCCTGTCAGAGACCAGAACCATGGGCTTCTCCGGGCGCCGTGGAGAGGAGCCTGGGAAGCACCTTGCTTTACTGGAGGCTTAGCTGCACTTTGGAGAGGGAAGATGCATCAGTCAGCACCGCCACCACACCGCCGTGTAACAAGCCACCAGCAACAATCCCACGTTCCTCAGATATGGGCGGGGCTCAGCCGGCAGGCACTCTTTCGCTAAGGCCAGCCCACTCACAAATGTGGGGTTGGCTGATTTCGGGGGGGTCTGCTCCCTGTATCTGTCTTCCCTCTCCTGGAACCGGCTCCAGCAAACTCTCATGGCGATGGCTAGGGTGCAAGAGAGTGAGCAGACACCTGATGGCCTGGCAGGTGGGACCCAGGGGCGCATGCTGCTGGCGGGATGGGCCAGGATGAGCGGCTGGGCCAGGGCCACAGCCCAGATGTCGCGAGCTCCGGGCCGGTCCTGCTGTCCCGGGGAGGGGCACCTGTCCCCTGAATACCAGTGGATGCTGCCCTGGGGTTCCCCCTGGCCCCTGCTTGGCCACCAGGAGATGTGGGCGGCACACAGGCCTGTGTCTGTGAGGCTGGAAAGATGGGGCACGAGGGGGGCCTGGCCTGAGAGACGGGCTGCTCTGCGCCCCACGGACCTGCCTCTCCTTGCTCCGTGGGGAGCTCACCCTCCCACCACCCTAGTCCTCCCCAGCGGGAGAGCAGGGGAGTGGTCCGGAGTTAGAGCTGCACAGAGATGCAGCCTCAGCTCCCCAGTGACGTGGTCCTGGCCAGGCCACCTGGTGCCTCGGGGCCTTTGTTGAAAAAGGAAAGAAGATGATAAGCATCAGTGCCTGGGCCTCGTGGGGAGGATGAGAGAGAGCGATGCACAGTCCGCTTAGAGCAGGCAGCAGGGGCAGACCCAGCCCTTCCTCTGGCTGCCCCCTGCCCACGCCGCCCTCTCGCCGGGATGCCTCCTTCCTTTTCTTCGTCCGGCAAACTCCTATTGCCCTGCCCAGATGCTCCCTCCACTGAGAAGCCTCCCTGGAGCACAATTGCTCCTCTGGTCTGTTCGGGCCCTTGCCAGTAGGGCCACACTCTGGGGGTGCCTGAGCCCGTCCGTAGCTCTGTCCCTCTGCACAGAAAGAATGGCAGCGTCTGTCTCACAAGGATGTTCTTTCAACAAAGGTAAACGGGTACCTACTATGTGTTAGGTGTTCTGGGTGTTTGATGATGATTATTCTTTTTTGAAAGAGAGAGAGAGGGGCGCCTGGGTGGCTCAGTCAGTTACGCGTCCGACTTCGGCTCAGGTCATGATCTCACGGTTCATGGGTTCGAGCCCCGCGTCGGGCTCTGTGCTGACGGCTCAGAGTCTGGAGCCTGCCTCAGATTCTGTGTCTCCCTCTCTCTCTGACCCTCCCCTGCTCGCAGTGTCCCACTCTGCCTCTCAAAAATAAATTAAAATAAAAGAGAGAGAATGAATCTTAAGCGGGCTCCACACTCAGCCCAGAGCCGATGTGGGGCTCTGTCCCAACATCCTGGGGTCATGACCTGAGCCGAAAGCAAGAGTCGGACCTTCAACTGACAGAGCCCCCCAGCACCCCATTCTGTGTGTCTGGAATCCATCAACACCCAAATCAGATGGCGCCCGGCTCTCTGCAGGGCCTCCGCCCCGCCGGCCGGGGTGTGGACACAGCCCCGGCAGAATCAGTTCCTCCCTCTACCTGGGACACCGACCCCCGAGGCCCCCTGGGGCAGCCGCGTCAGCCTGGCAGGGACGCCCCGTGAGCCCGGGCCCGGGCTGCCCGCCACCTCCGGGGCTCAGCCTCTCACACGGCCCCCCAGCCAGCGGAACACACCTGGGGTCTGTGTCCCCGCCTCGGGACAGCAGAAGCCGGAGCTGGCTGGCGGAGCCCAGGAAGCACACAGGACACAAAAGCTAAGCTGTGGCTCCGGAGGTGTGGTGGCAGGGGACGTGGGTGGGGGGAGGGCGCGGGGTGGGACAAGCCGGCCCTTCTCCGGGGTTTCTTCTCTGACGGCCGTGCGTCCTCTGCATGGACGGGGCACGCTGCACGTGGGGGTCCACTTCTCTAAACGGGGGTCCTGCCCCTTGCCGAATACTTGGGATGTGTAACCGGGGAGATCAGGTTCAGCCATAACGGCCTCACCCAGAAACAACAATCGGGCATTTTTCCGGACCCTCTTGTAGCGTCGATGCAGTTAGAGTCATCGCCGGGGCCCCGACGCAGGTGGGCCTGTCTCCCGCCTTCCTCCTAACTCCGGGCCACCAGCACGTCCCGGGGCCGTCGCGGGCTCTGCGGGGCGGACTGCGAAGCCAGGGTGAGGAGGCCTCACCCAGAAGCATGGCCCCAGCAGGTCTGTTTCCGGGTGGCTCCTACGTGGAGGAGTTTTGAATCTGTTTACACCCTAATTCAGAATGAAAGCCCATTAGCTGAGCAGCCCTTCTCAGGCCTGGGGCTGAGTCAGGAGAGGGGCTGAGAAGGGGGAGCCCCTCCCCCAGGCCGGACCGTGCCTCCAGCCTCCGCGTGGGGTCTCCCACCCTGGCCCCTCTCTGACAGTGCACGTCCTGGCCTCAGGGTGTCCGAGTGCCCCGGGTCACCGCCCTAGTTCTCTGGCTCGCCCCCAGCCCCCCTCAGCTCAGTCATGGAGGACTGTGTGAGGCCCTGTCCCAAGCTGTGGACCCCAGTGCGACTCCGCCCCGCCCCCAGCAGCTCAGCAGGCCCCCCACCGCTCCTAAGGGGCCCCCTGCTCGGCCTGCACCCGCCAGTGGCCTGTGGGCCCAACTGACCGCATGGGCCCCTGGGGAACGTCCCCCTCGTGGCCCAAACCAGTAGCCAGCAGCCAGGACGGCCCACCAGTGGGTGGGAGGGGGACGGGGGGGCTGTCCTCAGCCCTCTACATCAGGGGCCGTGGGCAAGCCTGCTGGCAGCCCGGGGAGGCCCTGCCTGGCCCGCTGGGAGACCTGGGGCGACGTCCCTTCTCTGCCCCATCCCTGGTGAGGCTCCTTTTTCTTCTCCTTTTTTAATGTAATTTTTTATTATTTTATTTATTGTTTAATGTACATTCTGGTTAGTTAGCATATCGTGCAATGGTGATTTCAGGGGCAGACCCAGCGATCCATCCCCTCCGTATAACCCCCAGCGCTCATCCCTGCCCCTCACCCACTCAGCCCATCCCCCACCGCCCCCGCCCTCCAGCAACCCTCCGTCTGTCCTCCGTATTTAAGAGTCTCCTGTTTTGTCCCCCTCCCTGGCTTTATGTTATTTTTGCTTCCCTTCCCTTATGTTCATCTGTTTCCTTTCTTAAACTCCATATGAGCGAGATCATGTATCTGTCTTTCTCGTACTAATTTTGCTGAGCATAATACCCTCCGGTTCCATCTGCATTGTTGCAAATGGCAAGATCTCATTCTTTTTTATGGCTGAATAATATTCCCTTGGGTACAGACACCGCGGCTTCTTTATCCGTTCATCCGTTGGGCA
>NC_043700.1:190926450-190939744 GCF_006229205.1 Suricata suricatta
TGCCTCCCTCCTGTCTCTCCCTGGCCTGGGCTTCTCCCACCAACGATCACACCCCCTGCAGCCCAGCTCACACAGCTTTGAGGGCCCAGCACAGACGAGCCAACCTGGTCCCAACGGCACCGGGCCCTGGGCAGCCACCTGGGGCCGCCTGACCCTGGGCGATGCCCAATCTACTAGACCGTCTCACTTTTAACTCAGCATGATCTAGAATGTGCTCGGACCTCGGGCCGAAGACAGTGCCCTGAAACATGCAAGTACAGAAAGGAGCATCGTCAGATAGAGGTCGGGGGGAGGGGTCATGGAGGCCAGCAGCGGGGTCCACAGGGACCTGCTTCTCCCCCCTCCCCGCTGCATCGCAGGGAGGAGACCCAAGCCCAGAGGCGCCTGTAAAATTAGAGTTGTCGCCCAAGTTAGATTCTGGGTCTCTGAGTGCTCAGCTCGACGGTATTTCTAAACTGGCAATTGTTCCAGGAAGTAAAGAAGCAGGGAGAGATTATGGCTTTCCTTAGAAGTAAACAGTTAAGCAAAACCTTGTCCAGGGGGAGGTCTGGACCCCAACTTTCTCTCCGAAACCTGTGCTGAGCTAATCCAGTTATCCTGTGAGGTAGAGACGGAGACTCAGACGCTGAGCACTTTTTCCAGAGTCCCAAGGCTTTCAGGGGCCACAAGGACTCAAGACCCAGCCCCTCCTACGGTCCTGCATATCCCAGGCCTGTGGCCTGGCCAAACAGGGGGCCCAGGAAGCTTGGCCCCAGAGTCGTTAACCCAAGAGCCCGCTTGAGGTCTGGAGCGCGGTGGGGGCCCTGGCGACCCTGCTCCGTCTCCTATGTTATCAAGGTGGGCTTGGCCAGCCGGACCCCAGACCCTATCACGTCTCAGACTTCGGGAGGGATGACAGAGGAACAGGTGTCAGAGCCCTCTGGGGGGCGGCCCCTGGTGCCTGGCTCTGGACCCCGGAGGGTGCTGCGCGGAGACCTGGGACCTTGTCCGAGGCTCTCTGTTCTGTCGTGGGGTGCCAGGGGGCTTCGGGCAGGAGTGCAGCCTTGAGCCTCTGAGGCCTGGGGAGACTCGGGGAGGCCACAGTCCACAGATCACATCCTCCTCAGCGCGTCTGTTCTCCCTGGAGCCCCGTCCCCACCAGGGGCGAGCTGGGGTGCAGGCAGCCAGGGGGAGACGGGGGGGCGGGGGTCTGCTCTTGCTCCTCCTCCAGGAGGCTCCCGGCCAAGAAGTGTGTCCTTCCCCCGCCCAGGAGATGCCGCAGGCCCAGAATCCACGCAGCCTGGCTCGTGGCCCCAGCTCCACCACTGCCCTTGGGGGGCTTGCTTGAATGCTCTCTGCCTCAGTTTCCCCACTGGTGAAATGGGGATGGAAGTGTGATGTCGAGAGCATCAGTGACCCACACCGCATGCTGAGCTTGGTGCCGTCAGCTGATGGAAGTTGCAAAAAAATATTATTACAACGGGTTTACCCTCCAGCCAGGGCACCCCCCAGGGCCACCCTCAGGGTGCCCACTGATGCTCGCCAGTGGGCTCTTCACAGAAGGGATAGGCTGAGGGGCTATCTTACAGCTGTCCCCTGGTGCCTGGGCTACCGTGGTTCTGAATGGATGGGTGAATGGATGGATAGACGGATGGCGGATGGATGGATGGTGGATGGATGGATGGATGGACGGATGGATAGATGGATGGTGGATGGACAGATGGATGTATGTATGTGGGTGGATAGATGGATGGATGGATGGATGGATGGATTGGGGTGGGCTGGGTGGTGGATGGATGGATAGACAGATGGATAGATGGATGGTGGATATAGATGGATGGAAAGATGGATGGATGGATGGTGGATGGATGGATGGATGGACAAACAGATGGATGTGGCAGTGGGCTGTGCAGGCTCCAGGGGTCACATTCTGTGACCTGGCATTGCATGGGAATGCCCACTGCATGTCGGGAGTGCTCTCTCGTGCTGGGAGGACCCTCCCCTAGGGGAGTCCAGCCGGCTCATCCATGTGCCGGGTCAACCCAGGCCTGCTGGCCACCACCCTGCGCTCAGCCTCAGAGCCTCCTTCCCGCCCTCCATTCCTCCTCCGAGGTGCCCGTGGCCCTGCCTTCCCACCCGGAAAGCCTCCGTCCTACCCTCCTGGGGGCACTCCTCCCACCCCAGTGCTGACCTTGGCTCCCTTCCCCCCCTTGCAGCCGGACTGCCACCTCCACCTGCATCTGCGATGGGCGGACAACCCCTACGTGTCGGGCACCGTGCACACGAAAGACACCGCCCCGGGCCTCATCATGGGCGCAGGTAGGAGGTGCCGCCGCTGCCTGAGGGCCGCTTGCTTCTCAAGGGCAGAACTGGAGGCCATGGGCCTGGGTCCTTGGTGTGTCTGCCGGGGGCGGGGGGGGCGTGTCTTGGCCCAGCCTGAGGGGTGAACACATGGCCCACAGTGGGTACGAGCTGCGTGCTGCTGTGTGGGAAGATGGACGGATGGACGGGTGACGGACGGATGGACGGCCAACGACAGGATGGGGCGGGTGAGCAGTGGAGGATGGGCGAACGGACAGGCGGGTGGAGGGAAGAGTGGACAGTTAGACGGCCAGAGAAGACAGACCACGGAGTGGTGAGTGGGTCAACAGGCGGATGGACGGACGCGTGGACGGATGGACGGGAGGATGATTTGTGTCGTGGCTGATGTGTATTGATCCCTGAAGAAGGTTCTGGTTGATGCAGGGAGAGAGACACATGCAACTCACATGAGGAAAAAACTCAAAGCGTCAGTTGGGCAGGTGCCTGTCTACACCCGTAAGCCAGATCCTCCTTCGGCCGTGTGCTCGAGTGTGCTGCGGGGACACGACCTGAAATGAGGTTTATCTGAGTTCTCTCAAAATGCAAAGCATGTGTTTGGAAAGTGTATTTGCCAGGTAGCGGCTGGCATCATATTTCCCTTGTAATGTGCAGGGTTACGGGCCCTCCGGCACCCAGCGCTGGGACAGCCCTGCCTGCCCCCCCTGGGGGGAGGAGCCCTGGGTACCGCTGACGGGAAGGAAGAGAAAGCGAGAGAATGGTCTTCCTGTTAGCAGTTGTCCTGGGCAGGCTTTCTTCCGTCCAGGCGCCGAGCGCATCACTGCACCGGCCCGAGAGGCCCCCGCCCCCAGGCAGCTCGGGCTGGGGGTGACCTGGCCCACCATGCCGGGGTGTCACGGAGGAAGCCGAGCCAGGCTCCTTAGGGACGGAAAGCCCCCAGGCACTCCTGCCTCCCAGCCCCTCAAAGGCACTGTCCTGATTGGCTGAATCCCCAAATTCTTGACCAAAATAGAAAAGGCACAATTTTAAATGTGTCTTTGGTTCAAAGGCCTCAGACACCCAGAGTGAGCTTCCTGGCAGCCCAGGAAAGCAGTGAGGATGTGAGGTTTATCACCGGGACGTCTACCGGCCACACCCAAAGAGGGAGTGCCCAAGCAGCCTCCCCCCTCCGACCTCCCTGCCTCTCTCTGGACCTCAGTGTCCCTGTCTGTCAAATGAGGCCCCACCTCCAGGTTTCTGCAGGCCTTTCTGCGCTGACAGCCTGGGGACACATTCAGTGAAGGGCCCTCATTTGTCCCCGGTGCCTGTTAGGGGCCAGCAGCCCAACAGCTCTGGTAGATGGAGCAAGGAAGACAGAGCGCGTCCCTTGAAAGACAGCCATCTGTCTGCACGGCTGAAATTACAGACCGGGATCCACCCGCTGAGCGGTGCTGACGCCGCCGCATTCGGGGTCCGGACGCAGCGGAGATCAAGGGCGCCCTGCCTTCCCCTCCCCCGTCATTCCGTTCATCATTCATTCATTCACTCACTTGTTTCATTCATTCAGCGGCCACTTCTCAGCCAGGCGGGGGGGTGGGGACCCCAGTTCGGCAACTGCCCCTCCCTCGTCATGCGCCCTCCACCCCAACCGCCGTCCGGGTGTTCTCTCCACCTGCTCGGCCTCTCCTTCTTCCTCGGCCGGAGCACCTCTGTCTCTCTGGGCCCAGCTTGGAGGCCACTCCCTGCGGGAGCCTCCTCCCGATGGCCTTCCTTCCCGCTTCCACCTGCCATCCCCGTCTGCACCCACAATGCCCTGGGCTCTGCCTGCGGCTGCATCGCACGCTCTTCCCCTGCTGGGCTGAGAGTGCTCTGGGAGCAGGGGCCGTGGTTCATCCATCTCAGACCGCCCTCAGCTCTGCACAGGGCTTGACCGACAGCAGGTGCCCAGCAGTGCTGGTGACTCAGTGCCGGGATGGATGAGTGAGTGGACCTGAAGAAGAGAAGTGTGGGGATGGAGGGGGTGATGGATGGATCGATGGATGAATGGATAGATGGATGAATGGATGGATGGATAATGGACAGATGATGGATGGATGGATGGATGGATGATGGATGAATGGATGGATGGATGATGGGCAGATGGACAGATGATGGATGGATCAATCGACTTATCGATCAATTATGGATGGATGGACAGATGGATGGATGGATGGATGGATCAATTAATTGATCGATGATGGAAAGATGGGCAGATGGATGAATGATGGATGGATAGGTGGATGGATCAGTTGATTGATCAATGAAAAATGGATGGATGATGGACAGATGAATGGATGGTGGACAGATGGCAGACGGATGGCGGACGGATGGATGGATGACAGGTGGACGGATGGGTGACAGGTGGACGGGTGGGTGCATGCATGCAGTGGTGCTTGGTTGGACCTCCGGAAGGATGGCAAGCACACACCCCCTCACCACTCTGGTTGGGACTTTCTTTCATGCGTCTGTTTGAGGACAATCCATTCCCTTTGGAATTTTCCACTGGCATCTGCACTTGACTCTGGATAAGACAGTGCTGAGAGTGTCGTGTAAGTCATGCTGCAGATGGAAAGTGATGTATGAGCTCCCAGGGCAGGGCCTTTGGCTCCAGGCAGGGGTCTAGAAGCCTTCAGTGTCCTCTCAGGCCCCGTCATCCTGGGGGCTCTCACCGCGGTCCCTGCCAAATCCAGCTTGTTGGAAAACCTGGTCATTCTGGCCCTTCCCCGGGGGACAGTTTAGGGCAGGCTGGGCTCAGCCCAGAGGTCACCAGGACCCTCCTGGCACCTGGCTCTATGAGGTGGACACTGGTCCCTCCGCAGGAGCCCATCTGGGCTCAGTTTCCTCATCTGTAAGCTGGAGTTGGCGTGGACACTGAGCGGGCATCCTCCCCCTCTGGCACCACCCCAAGATTAAATCTGAGCCTACAGAGTGGTGAGGACAGTGACCCGTCAGCCAGCCTGGTATCGGTCTCAAGTGAGCCACGGCCAAGGAGGACCTCCTGCTGTCCAGTTGGTTTGGTGGCCCCCTCACACCATCCAGATATTTAATGAGCACCTACTCTGTGCCTACCCTGCATCTCATCTGTTCTGCCCCACGCTGCCTGGACTTCCGGCCCTCCTGCGACCAGCCTCCGGGGGCTGTCTCCAAATGCAAACCCAGCTGTGTCCTTGCCCCAGCTTAAAGCCGGTCAGGGGCCACCCTGACCCCACACTGGCCCACCGGGAGCATGTCCTGTTAGCACCAGTGCATCCGTCCGTCCATCCATCCATCCGTCCATCCATCATCATCCATCTGTCCATCATTGATCAATCAATGGATTCATTCATCCGTCCATCCATCCATCACCAGTCCCTGATCAGCAGCCCACACCTATCCTTGCACACTCATGCCCCGGACCCCTCCAGCGCCTGGGCTCCGCCTGCCCCCGGGCCCTGCCGGAGCTGCGAGGCTGGCCAGCTTTGGGCAAAGCTAACCCTGTACCGCACAGACAGGGCCCCAGGGCCCGAGCGCAGTGGTTCCACAGGCCGCTCAGTGTAGGGAGATTGCCGAGGGGGACCCACGCGGGGGTGGCTTTGGGCGTGGGAGACGCAGACCCCGGGCACAGACCTTGGTGAGGCTGGCTGACCTCAGGGCAAACTTGCCCCTGCTCTGCACCAGGTAACCTGGGCTCGCAGCTGGTGGAGTATAAAGAGGAAATGTACATCACGTCGGACTGCGGGCACACCTGGCGGCAGGTAAGGAGGCAGAGGCCTGGTGCCCGCGTCACCCTGGTTCACGGAGGCTCCCCACTGACCCCTGCCCCCTCCCCGCTCCCGAGGGAGTTCTGAGACACGTCTTTCCCCTCCAGCCAACCTGACCGGCTGGACACAGAGCTCCATTTAGCAGGTGTTGTGTCCACCGCACAGGGGCTACCAGACCTGACACGCACCTGCCCACAGCCTGACGGTGACCGTCGGGGTCTGAGCCGTGGGAATACGTGCCCCGGCCAGGGCAGGAGGGGCTGTCCTGGCAGGAAGCCACACGGGGTCTCAGGGCCGGGCTGAGCTCTTCTGGGAGCCCAGAGACCAGGAATGGGGGGGTGACCCCACGGTCCCCGGCGGGGGGTGGGGGCGGCTGTCGGGTGGACGGCAGGGTTGCGGGAGCGAAGGAACACGTGGGGGAGGGGCAGGCTGGCGGAGCCTCGCTGAGTCTGGGCTGCAGGGGGCTGGGAGGCATCCTGGGGTGCTGGTTCGAGGAAGCAGTTCTGCAGGAAACGGTGGCCCCCCTGTGCCCCGTGCAGCACCCACAGTGAGCAGCCATTGTCCACCTGCAGGGCTGAGACGGGGAGGGCGGGTCGGCTGCTGGCCCCAGGGTCCCCCGGGGGGGGGTGGTGCAGTCATGGGGCTCGGGAGCCCAGGAGACGCCTGTCTGCCTCGCCACTGGCCGTTTGATTCCCGCACAAAAGGCCAAGGGAGGTCCAGCAACAGTCCCTGCATTAAACACGTAGGAAAATGCACTCAACGTCTGCATGCACCTGCCCTTCCGGACGGAGCCCGAAGCTCTGGTCCAGGGCAGGGTCTCCATGCCTGAACCCCGGTGGCGCTCCGGAAGGTGCCCGGCTTACCTACAGCCTCTGTGTAAGGCCCTGACATTTTTCAGATTATGCAAGACACGGGGAGCTTTGAAAAGGGCGAAAGAGACTTATTTTGTTACAATATTTCTATTTCACTAAAACTAGTGAAAGATGCCTCAACTCTCTTAAAGGTCACCTTCCATCCATTTATTAAAGAAACATGCTCCGTATTAGGGTGAAACAGACAAGCTGCTCTGATTTCTAGAAACTGTGAGACACCCGCAGTGGTGACTCGGCACGTGGGAACCTGGAACTGGAGGGGGTGTCCGGGGGGTGTTCCAGTGCGGTGGGGGGGCGGGGGGCGGGGGAGACGGGCCTCCGTGGGACCCGGGGGTAGGAGGGTGGGGCCCACGTGCCTGCACAGTGCTCTGCTGCCGGGGAGAGACCCTCCGGGTTTGGAGTTCACCGTGTGGGGGAGGTGGCAGAGGACCGGCCGTGAGGTCACAGAAGGCCCTGCTCTCGCGGGCAGGTGACAGAGGGTGTGATGGCATGTGTCAGGGAGAAGAAGTCTCAGAATACGAATTACAAGTGACATGTTTGTGCTGCCGACTGGACTAACCTTTTATAAACACGAGTTCCCTAGGATGATCAAAAACAAAAACCAACCAGAACACTCTCCCAGTGCCCCGAGTCTGGGGTGCGGGGAGGCAGGGAAGAGGGGACCAGAGACTGGCTGCCCCCCGGGCCCTGCTGCCCGGGGGCTGATCACGGCACAGGAAACCAGCCGCGTGTTCCACGAGCCTGCACCCCCTCTGCCAGAGTCACAGGCTGCTAGGAATGGCTGGCCAGGGGTCCCCGGTGATGGCGGGGAGGTGCCCCATGTTGGGGATGGGGGCGTGGAGAACGTCCTCCGGGGAGGAGCCGCCGGCTGGGTCACATGCGCCAGCGGATGGCCGGGTGCCCCCAATCCTGGCTCCGAGGACCCGCCTGTGATGGCTTCCCTGGCCACGCCCTGCCGCACCGCGGCCTCGTCACCCCACAGAGAACGGGGTAGGGCCCACCGGAGCAGGAATGAGGGTGCCCACGCGGGCAGAGGCCTCTGCAAGACCCATGGTTTGCACAGGGCATCTCCTGCAGAGGCCTGGAGGCCATGAAGGGGTTTGGACGGATTCGGAAGGCCGTGGGGAGCTACTGGAAGGTTCTGGTGGGGCTGGGACCTGGGATGAGGTGATGTCAGGGCTGAGGGCTCAGCCCGAGGCACTCACCCAGATCTGCTAAACTTTAAATTCCTAAGACATGGGGCCCCTTCTCCATGTCTCTCCCCGCTGCATCCTCCCCGCCGGGTCCTGTGGGATCCGGGAAAACCTAGCCCCGCAGTTATGGAGAGACTCAAGATGGAGCAGCAGGGAGAAGGCGCCACCCAAGGTTCTTCTGACCATTCCCTGTTCCTGCTCGCCCATTGTCCTAGAACGTTCCCCCCGGAGTCAGGGGCTTTCCAGGTGATCTGCCGGGCAGGAGCAGCCGCGGGAAGGGGGGCCGGCCTCACCGGGTGCTGAGTGGGTCATGTGGCCACCGGCTGGGCGGTTCCTGTCCTCCCGGCCCAGGAGGGGCGTCTGGCCCCCACGCGGCACGAAGGCGTGCCAGTCCCCACGCCAAGGTCTCATTGAGACGCTGGGCAGGCTGGTCCGGGGGATGGGCTGGGGGGGGCTTGTGGGGGGGTCCCCGCTCTTCCCCATCTCCTCCTGAGCTTCCCTGTGCCCCGGCCACAGAGAGGGGGACCCGGGATGGGGCCACCTCCTGGGAGAGGTACCGGGTGAGCATCACGGGATGGAGGGTGCCAGCAACCCCCTCTGGGTGGGGTCCACCCCCTCGCTCGCCCTTCAGATGTCTGGGCTCCCAGAAGGCCCGGTGCAGGCCCCCCGCACCCTGGCCTGACTCAGGAGCCACACCTGGCCCTGCCGCCTGCCCGTGGGAGGCCCTGGCATGCGCCGCCCCACCCCAGGCCTCAGCTTCCTCATCTGCAAAATGGGCTGTGGTCACAGGTGCCTCCTCCCGTGTGAATCTTGTCCGGCCGCTCAGCCTCATGTTTCGTCACCTGAAGACCTAGCGGTGACTCATTCATTCACCGCCTTACGCATTCACTCCTTTCTCCTCCCCCACACACCCTCCCTGAGCACAGGCGCCCCCAGCTCTGAGCTGAGCCCTGCCGGACCACAAGGAGGACTCAGAGACAGGTCCCGCCTGGGAGGAGCTCCCTGGCTGGAGGAGACAATGACAAATAGTGTAGTCGGTGCTGAGGCTGTGGGCCCAGAGGCACTCCCCACCCAGCCTGGCCTCCGGGAGGGCTTCCTGGAGGAGGCAGCACTTGAGCAGAGTCTTTTAAAAATATTTTTTAATGTTTATTTATTTTTGAGAGAGAGAGAGAGAGAGAGAGAGAGAGAGAGAGAGAGAGAGAGAGAGAGAGAGAGAGAATGAGTGGGGGAGGGGCAGAGAGAGAGGGAGACACCGAATCCGAAGCAGCTCCAGGCTCTGAGCTGTCAGCACAGAGCCCGATGCAGGGCTGGAATCCACGGACTGTGAGATCATGACCTGAGCTGAAGCCAGACGCTTACCCGACTGAGCCCCCCAGGCGCCCCTGAACTGAGTCTAATGTCAAATCGGGGGTTAATTACCCCGAGCGCCTTGCTGGCCTCCAGGATATCCTTCTGCCCTCACGTGGCCGGAGCGTGAACTTCCCACAGAAAAGCCTGTGCGTCAGTGCCATTCGCGTTCGCTCGTCCCCCGCGCACGGAGTCGGGCGGTGTGGGGGACACGGGGCCCGGGGGACAGGGGGCCCCGGCCGGCGCGCTGACACTGCCCCTGGAGGTGACGTGCGCCCGTCCGCAGGTGTTCGAGGAGGAGCACCACGTCCTCTACCTGGACCACGGCGGCGTGATCGCGGCCATCAAGGACACCTCCATCCCCTTGAAGATCCTCAAGTAACGCCGGGGTGGGGGGGCCCGCAGCGGGCGGGGGCGACTGCAGGGTGGGGGAGGGCCCTCCAGCAGGAGCTGCTCCCGCCTGGGCAGGGGGACACAGAGAAACAGGGAATGACAGTCCAGTGTGGCCGGGAGGGGGGAGCAGAGGAACCCCGGGGGCTGCGGGGCCCGGAGGAGGCCCCCACCCCAGCCTGGGGGAGCAAGGAGGGCTTCCCAGAGGAGGTGACTTCCAAGCATCAACGAGAGTTAGTCAAGTGGAGGAGGCAGGGCCAGGCAAGGAGGCCAGCATCGTGTGCCCAGGCGGGAACAGGCTTGGCTCGGCCTCGGACACGTAAAGGGTGGTTGTGGGGAAGGGAGGGCAGCTGTTTGTTCTGGAGTCTGAAGGCAGAGCTGGGGGAGCTGCCAGGAAGCCAGTATCACTTTAGTCTGAAAAAGTTTTCTGCACTGCAAGCTGGTGGCAGCGCGATATGATGAACTGGCAGGCAGTGAGCCCCTGTCCCTGGCCTGGCAACGCCTGGGCTGGGCGCCCGCATTGGGTGGCGCTGAGCTGGCTGTTCCAGGGCCCAGATGACTGCAATCCAGGGGCTGAAAAGCAGCTTCCAGCTCGCCCAGACCCCCAGCTGTGGTGTTACCACAGATATGCGGACGCTGCTTGGTGCTGGCAGGCGGCTGCCGTGCCCCCTGGGCAAGGGTGCGGGTGCAGCAGACACGGCTGGCCCCTTCTCCCAGCCCCCCAGCCCCCACTGGGCAGCACTGGCCCCGGGCTCTGGCGGGACGCACGCAGAGGGCAGCTGGGCCCGGACCCCGCCCCCGCCCCCCCCCCCCGTGGTGACATCCCACCCCCTGCAGGTTCAGCGTCGACGAGGGCCTCACCTGGAGCACGCACAACTTCACCAGCACCTCTGTGTTCGTGGACGGGCTGCTGGGCGAGCCGGGGGACGAGACGCTGGTCATGACGTGAGTGCCCGCCGCAGATCCCGCTGACCCCCGGGGGCCATGCCGCTCCGAGGGGCGTGCAAGGCTGGCCTCCCACCCCTCCCCAGCCTCCTCACTCCCACCCTCACACGTGCCTCCTCGTCTCCTACTGTCCTCTCCTCCTGTCTTCCTGGGGACGCCGGTCACCTGCCAGGATCGCCTGGGGCGTGAGGGCTCGAACCCAGTCAAGGGCTGGCTCTGGACCTCTGCCCCTCGCTGCCTCTGGAGCCCTCCCCCTCCCCCTCCTTCTCCACCCCTCCTTCCCCCCTCCTTCGCCCTCCTCCTCCTTCTTCCCCTTCCCCCTCCTTCACCTTCCTACTACCCTCCCCCTTCTCTGCTCCTCCCCCTCCCCCTCCCCCTCTTCCATTGTCATCATCATTATAAACCTGGAGGGACTCAGAAGCACGCGGGGCAGGCTGGGCTCAGAGGCTGCAGCTCTAGGCCCTGAGGCCACACGGGGAGCTCAGCCCGGCTCCGGGGCAAACGCTGCACTAGGCACCGCGAGGGGGGAATCGGCTTCGCGCATCCCTGTTGGGCTCTGAGTCTGGGAATGAAACAGGTGCACGAGGCCAGACCGCTCCCGCCCCGACGCCGGGGAAAGCGGGTCCCGCTCTGGAGGGCTCCTTCCCAGGCACTCCAGCCTCGGGGGCTTGTCGGGCCAGGGCCTGACACTCTGCATTCCCACCGGCTCCCTCCGCTCTACGTGTGGCCGCTGCACTTGGTGCCACAGAGCAGGGCCCTGTGCCTTTCCCTGATGACGCCCGTCCTGGGGAGACCAAGGTTCCCGAAAATGCATGTCTGCCCAGAGCCTGTGGGTGTCACTTTCTTTGGAAATAGGGTCTTTGCAGATGTGACCTGCTGGGATGAGGTCATGCTGCCGTGGGGGGGCCAGGAGGGGCTAATCCATCGACCTTGTAGGAGGGGAAGGGAGGGGTCCCGACGGGCACACAGGGAGAGTGCCACACACGGGGCACCACAACCCAGGACTGCCTGCTGGAGGAGGCAGGGGGACCCGCCCTAGAGCCTGTGGGCAGAGCCCTACCCGCCAACACCAAAGTTTCCACTTCTGGCTTCCAGCCTTCGGTTGTGGGTGGCCCTCGTTGGTGGGAACGCGTTGGGGCACCCCAGGAAGTCATCACGGGGCCCCGCACGCTTCCCCGCTTGGGTCCGGGCCCCTCACTGCGAGCACCAGTCTCTGCCTCCCTAGCTCTTCCCTCCTTCTCCCCGGTGGACTGGGCGGAAACTTCTCGAAGGTGGGGCTCGGCTGGGTCCCCGGCCCAGGAGGACAGGGACAGGCAGAGGAAGGGACAGCGCCCCCCCCACCGCTGACCGAGCCCCTGCAGGAGTCACCCAGGCCAGCCCTTCCCCTGTCATCCCAGCACGGTCTGCAATGGGCTGCCCGCCCTCCCGGGCACTGAGGACCCCAGAGCCGGTGGCCCAGTGGGCACACTTCCTCCCCAGCGGGACGATGCTGGTCTACGGGGCCAGCCGGGGGGCAGGGGTGGGGACGGGCCACATGGGGCTCCGGCCGTTTTCTGGGGCGTTTTGGAGCAGCTGACCTTGAACTGGGACAAGATCGCTAAGTCACGGGCCCGAGGATGAGCTGTGGGCTGAGAAGCAGCCAGCGCTGTCCCACGTCAGTGCTGGACGGTCCACCTGCCCCTTCCTGGAGCACACGGCCCGTGACCCCTGTCCCCGCCCGCTCAGCCCGTGTGGCCGTGGGCCCTGTGGCCGGCGTGGATTTACTCCCTGGGAGGGTGCCCGGCTCGGCTCCCAAGGAGCGTCTGGTTGATTAACCACTGGCACCCCTGTTGGCCCCCTCCCAGCTCACAGAGGGGCCCCCCACCACTGCGGCCTCCGCGGCTCCCCCACTGGCCGTGACGGGCCAGCGCCCACACTTCTGCACACCCCAGAGAGGCCCTCGAAGATGGGCCCCCAGCCTCAGGCCCGACCTGGCGGGAAGTTGCCGGCTCGCACAGCGCTGCCCGCCCCGCCGCGGCCGCCCGGGCCGTCCTGCCCCTTCATTAGCCGGGTGTTCTCCCTTCAAGAGATCGTCTCCCTGTGGAGACTCTGGTTAGGGACCCAACCCAGCAGGCTTTGCTTGGGAGACAGGAGACAAGGGACTGACCACAGGGGAAGGTCAAGGCTGGGACAGAGGGAGGCTCAGGGGCCTCGGACCAGAGGAGACCCCGGGCCAGCCTGCAGAGACGGGATTGCATCTGTAAATGGAGGTAATAGCGTCTGCTCGTGGGGCTGTCTTGGCGGGCAGAGAAATTGCCGCGTGTGCGTGTGCGTGTGCGCGTGCGTGTGCGTGTGCGTGAGGCTCCTCCTGTGTGCCGGTGCCCTGCGTGTGCGTGTGCGTGAGGCTCCCCCTGTGTGCCGGCGCCCGGCGTGTGCATGAGGCTCCTCCTGTGTGCCGGCGCCCTGCATGTGCGTGTGCGTGTGCGTGTGCGTGAGGCTGCTCCTGTGTGCC
>NC_043700.1:190939844-190942886 GCF_006229205.1 Suricata suricatta
CTGTGTGCCGGCGCCCGGCGTGTGCGTGTGCGTGAGGCTCCTCCTGTGTGCCGGCGCCCTGCGTGTGCGTGAGGCTCCTCCTGTGTGCCGGCGCCCTGCGTGTGCGTGTGCGTGAGGCTCCTCCTGTGTGCCGGCGCCCTGCACAAACCATTGCTGAGCCACCATCAACCCTGCAAGGCCAGAGCCATCGTCTCCATTCTAAGGCCAAAGAAGCGAGGTCCACAGAGGAGTGAACCTGCCCAAGGTCACGGACATGGGAAACAGGGCTCAACCCAGGCCTTGATCAGAGCTGCCCTATGAAACCAAAACTCTTCCTCAAATATGAACCTCAGAAACTCAGAGCCTCACTCAGAGCCACAGCCATCATGTCCCCAGGAAAGCACTCCAAGACGTTTCTCACCTACCGTCCTCGAGTGGGAGGAGCATGCTTTCAGATCGTGATTGTCCTTCCCCAAGTATCCAGTCCCTGTCCGCGTGCTAGGAGGGGGACCAAGTCCTATAGGGTGTATCACCTCCCCCACCCAGTGCTCAACCTCTGGTAATATGTCCTGAATGCTGCCAGCTGGACCGGGAAGGAACTAGAAAGTGCAGGCTGGGCCCCTCTTCTGCGGTGGTATTTGGAGTCCAAGTGTGAGGTATCAGGGAGAGGGGACCCCTGAAATAGCGGCCTTTGCAAAGAGGGAGGGATTTGAGTACACAGTTGGCACTCAGCAAATGACTCCTGAATCCTGGCAGAGAGGAAATGGCCCAAACAAGCTGTGTGACTGTGGGCAGGTGACTCAACCTCTCTGTGCCTCAGTCTCCCTTTCTGTAAAATAGGAGTGGACCCATCTCACAAGGCTGTGGTGAGGATTAGACCCGACAGCGTACATGAGCCCCAGCACATCCTGGGTGCCCCATAAAGGGCTGGCCTCTCGAGAGCACCCAGGGTGCCCCACTGCCTTGCTTCCTCCCCTCGCCGAGGTGGGGGCCACATGGTGGGCGCTGTGAGCACAGGCTGAGCCGGGAGTCAATATGGCGGCACCGACTCTGGACTGCCGGCTGTGCCTGGAAACGCAGCGGTGGCCCCGCTCTGCAGGGCGGGGGGCCTGCGCACAGACCCCCCCCCGCCCCGCCCTGCACGGCGAGGTGGAGACGCACCCCTGCAGCCTCCTGACCCCCTCCCCATCATCCTCCAAAACAGAAGCAAGGACGCTGGGAGGCAATGGAAGGGCCCGGTGGCTGCTGGGGGCCGGGCTCCAGACACTTCTGCACCCACTTCCTGGTCTGTGGGGGGTGGGGGGAGGGCGTGTGGACTGACCCCACCCCTGCACTCCGGGGGCCACAGACAATGCATGACGGTTGTGGGGATGCCAACGCCAGGACCCCATGCCTGCGGCTGCGGATGCAGAGCTGGTGGCGGTGAGGGTCCGGGACTCTGGCCCCGGGGGTGGCCCAGCCGGCAGGCGAGGCGTCGCTGAGCAGGGGTAGCGGAGGCCCGGAGGCGGAGTCAGGCCTGTGGCTAAGGTGGTCTCCCGCCCCTCCCTCCTCCTCCCTCCCCAGCGTCTTCGGCCACATCAGCTTCCGCTCGGACTGGGAGCTGGTCAAGGTGGACTTCCGGCCCTCGTTCTCCAGGCCGTGCCGTGAGGGTGACTACAGCTCCTGGCACCTCAGCGACCTGAAGGTGGGCCCAGGCACAGCGGTGGCTGGGGGGGGGGGGGCTCCTCCGCCTGCCATCCACACCCCCCCTCCCCCGGCGCGGCCCCGGACGCCCAGTCCTTCTGCGGGATTCTCTGGCGCCTTCTTGGGGCCTGGGCTGCTCTGGGCCTGGGTCTGCAGCCGGGCTCAGGGTCCCGTAGGTCCCCAGGCCCGACCCCACTGTGGAGCCCCGTGTGGTCAGGGTCCCGGACCTGTCCCAAGATGGGGGGCAACACGGGCTCTGTCTCATGTGTTACCTAAGACCCCAGCAGGCTCCGGGGCAGCCCTGCCCTGTCACCTCGAACCCACAAGTGTTTCTAGAACAAATAATGGGAGAGGCCCACTCGGTGGAATAAATAAGGGCTGCACGTTGTGCCGCGGAAGGTGTGACGGGGGGCGGGGACTCCTGCGCCTGCCACTGTCACCCCACCCAGGGCGGGGCCTGTGGGCGCACACGCTGAGGACCGCTGTGTGCCCACCTGTGCCCTGAGGGCCAGGGCTCCTCTGAGCTCCGGCACTGGGCGTGCACCCTGGGGGCTGGAGGGGACACAGAGAAACTCAACAGAGACTGGGCTTTCCTGGTTTCCGGAGACTCTGGGACCCTCCGGCCCAGGGCGAGCTTGTATGCAGTGGGTGCTCCATGGATGCTTGTGGGTTGGGAAGGGAGGGAGGCTGCCCCAGCTTGACCTCAGGTGCGCCACTGGCCCTGCTGGGCCTCAGTTTCCCCCTCTGTGAAAGGGGACGCTGCTCCAGCGGCTGCCTGGGGGTGGAGACTCTGCTATTTCCGGGGCAGGAAGAGATCAGCAGCCCACGGAGAGCAGTCGGCCCCTCTCGGCCGGCTCCTCACCCAGTGCTCCCGCTGCAGGGTGACCGCTGCATCATGGGCCAGCAGAGAAGTTTCCGGAAGAGAAAGCCCACGTCCTGGTGCGTCAAGGGGAAGAGCTTCACGTCTGCGCTGGAGTCCCGGGTGTGCAGGTGCCGGGAGTCGGACTTTCTCTGGTGAGGACCGCTCCCAGCA
This sequence comes from Suricata suricatta, assembly GCF_006229205.1. Taxonomy (NCBI): domain Eukaryota; kingdom Metazoa; phylum Chordata; class Mammalia; order Carnivora; family Herpestidae; genus Suricata; species Suricata suricatta. The sequence continues at coordinate 190,942,540 of NC_043700.1, forward strand.
CAGGCCCTCGGGGCCCCGCGCAGCTCCCCCTGCCCGGCGGCCGCGGGCACCCAGCGCGGGTCCGAGTCACGCTCCAACCGCCGCCTTATCCTGTGCGTTAGAGCCGGCGCTAAGCCCAGCGGCGTCGGGGAGGAGTGTTGGCTCACGGGCATGTGCTGCCGTGGCCTGCTCCCGGGTGGGAGGGGGCGCCAGGGGAGGCGAGGACATCCTGAGCCCTTCTCCAACTTCCAGAATCTGGTTCACGGAGCCTCTGGGCCGTCGCCTGCCTCCCTGGCCATCCAGCTCCGCCCCCCCCCCCCCCCCCCCCCCCCCCCCCCCCCCCCCCCCCCCCCCCCCCCCCCCCCCCC
>NC_043700.1:190942986-190945428 GCF_006229205.1 Suricata suricatta
CTCCCATCCATCTACCCATCCATCCATCCATCTACCCTCCCATCCACCCACCCATCCATCCATCCATCCACCCATCCACCCATCTACCCACCCATCCATCCATCCACCCATCCATCCACCCTCCCATCCATCCACCCATCCATCCATCTGTCCATCCATCCACCCGTCCACCCATCCACCCTCCCATCCATCCACCCTCCCATCCATCCACCCATCCATCCACCCATCCATCCACCCATCCATCCATCCGTCCATCCATCCATCTGTCCACCCATCCACCCTCCCATCCATCCACCCTCCCATCCATCCACCCATCCACCCTCCCATCCATCCACCCATCCATCCATCCGTCCATCCATCCATCCGTCCACCCATCCACCCTCCCATCCATCCACCCTCCCATCCACCCACCTATCCATCCATCCATCCATCTCTCTTCCATCCATCCATCCATCCATCCAGCAGCACCAGCCTCGGGTGCACCCACCAGGGTTTGGCAAGCAGAGACCCTTGTCCGCAGCATCAGAGGCAGGGCGCACATTAAGGGTGAAGTGTTGCACACCATCCTGGGTATACCCTCTGGGCAATAAGGTGCTGGGGATGGGTAGAGCTTAGCCTGTATTTTCTTCTAAATTGCTCCAGTGTGTTTTGCGTGATAAACCTCTAGATGTGTACTCAGTGGCTGAGCTGTGGGGGCGGGAGGGGGTTCCAGGCCCGGGGACGTGGGCATACCTAGGTATTTGGCAATGATGCTAGTGTTAGGGGCCCAGAGTCCGTGTGTGGGTTAAGGGGGCTTCACTGTCAGCAAGTCAGATGATGCCACCCCTGCTGTGGTGGCCAGGGTCTCCTAAAGGCTTATCAGAGCCATGAGTCTCTGTCCCCCAACTCCCTTCCATCCTCCTCCCAGCCCTGCTCCCCACTCTGGCTCCACCCACCCACCACAGGACCTTTGCCCATGCTGGTCCCACTGCCCGGTGCCCTTCCCTCTCCTGCTCACCCTCCCGATTTGAGCGGAAAGCCTCTCTCTCGGGGACCCACTCCCAGAGCTCGTCAGTGGTGATTTTGCTGAGATGCGGGAGGCAGAGTATGATGCCAGCCGTCTCCCCAACTCGGCAAGGGCGGGGGCTGTGTGGGGTCAGCCTGTTCCCCAGCAGAAGCGCGGTGTGCAGGAGTGGGTGGGCCCGGGGGCACCGATTCTCGGCAAGGCCCCAGAATGCGGCTGTGCCCCGTCTCGCCCTCGGCCACAGGCACAGATGCTAGGGTTGCCGTAAGCACAGCACCAGCATGGAGGCAGCTGGGGACACAGGCAGGCCCCGGCCGCCGGTCACCCTCCTCTGAGCCTGGTTTCTCGGGGCAGTGATGGCCCTTGGAGGGGCAGGAGGAGGCTGCTGGCAAGCCCCCGCCGTCGGCGCAGACTCTGACCCATCCTCTGGCCGCAGGTACCGCAAGGTGGTGTCCAACGTGTGCGAGGGCGGCGTGGACCCGCGGCAGAGCCCGGCACAGAGGCAGTGCCCGCTCTCCCCGCCCCGGGGCCTGCAGGTCAGCGTCCGCGGCCAGGCAGCGGCCGTGCGGCCCGGGGAGGACGTGCTGTTCGAGGTGCGGCAGGAGCAGGTGAGCGCACCGGCTGGCGGAGGGCCGGGGAGCAGGCGGCGGGCGGGCGGCCGTCCCCCCGCCCAGGCGGCTCAGAGCAATGCCACCTACACCGGCTTTTCCCAGACCTGGAGCCGAGAATGGACCGGAAGTCCCTTTCCCGGCCGGACCAGCATCGAAAGGATGCATCGGACCCACGGTCCACGGGGGACAGGGGAGGGGGAGTCGCCGTGCGGCCAGCACACGTGGCGGGGTCACCTCCGGCGTGGCCGTGTGCACCTGACTCCACTCCTGCTCCCATGATGGAGTCGTTCCTGTGGGCAGCAGGTTTATTTTTTTAAGTTTATTTATTTTGAGAGAGAGAGCGAGTGAGCAGGGGGTGGGGGCCAGAGAGAGGGAGGCACAGAGTCAGTGCAGGCTCTGGGCTCCCTGCTCTCAGCACAGAGCCCGATTCGGGGCTCAAACCCATGAACATATGATCATGACCCGAGCTGAAGTCGGATGCACAACCGACTGACCCACCCAGGCGCCCCTTTTTCTGGTTTTTTAAAATTACTGTATAGCCTGCATAATTCTTCTGATTAATTAACAAACTCGCTGCAGAACATTCAAAACGAGAAATCACAACAACTTACTGACATGCAGGAAATTCCAAATGGCAGGAAAACACAGAGGACAGGCCTATGCCCCCCTGAGGGAAGCCCCCCAGGACCCTGCTCCCCCCTGAGGGAGGCCCCCCAGGACCCTGCTCCCCCCTGAGGGAAGCCCCCCCAGGACCCTGCTCTCCCCTGAGGGAAGCCCCCCAGGACCCTGCTCCCCCCTGAGGGAAGCCCCCCCAGGACCCTGCTCTCC
>NC_043700.1:190945528-190949568 GCF_006229205.1 Suricata suricatta
ACCCTGCTCCCCCCTGAGAGAGGCCCCCAGGACCCTGCTCCCCCCTGAGGGAGGCCCACCCAGGACCCTGCTCCCCCCTGAGGGAAGCCCCCCAGGACCCAAGCCGTCTTTGCACACCATTCCGGTCAGCGTGGGGGTCTTTGGTGAACAGATATGTTGGACGAAGCAGTTCGGTTTCATGACCGTTCCTGCGTTATTTAGCACACGGCCTCTATGGCACCAGGGCAGGGTCAGTGAAGGTGACAGGTCCTTGGGGTCAGAAAGCAGGGACTCTGCTCTCGTGCAAACAGGGAAACCGAGGCCCATGGACGCAGAGCTGCACATGTGAGCACCTGCGTGCCCAGCCTCACCGGTGTGCAGGGGGGACCGTGGCTCAGAGAGGTGCGGTGACTCGCCCGACGCCACACAGTAACAAGTAACAGAGCCGGCACTGGGTCCCGGGCCAGGGGACACTCTGCTGGGACAGTGCCTGGTCTGTTTCCTGGCCCTGTGTTGAGGGCCTGGCCCTAAGATCCACACCTGAGGCCTCAGGGCAGCCCTGGGGCGGGGAGCGGGCTCTGTCACAGCGGCAGGAGGGCAGGATGACGCCCCCTCACAGGTGGGGTTCCTGGCCCCTCTGAGTGGACCTACCTGCCGCCTAAGTCCCAGCACGGACGCCCAGGAAAAATGGCCGTCTGCTGCCCCCTAGGCTTCAGTCTCACAACTTTGTCACGTCTGTGGCTTCTCAGGACGGGACAAGCCCATGCGCCCCATGGCACCGGTGTCCCAGCCCCGAGGGCTGGGGTCCTGCAGGTGCTCCCGTGAGAGGCCGCCCAGCGCACGCCCCTGTCCGAAAGAGGCCGAGGGAGGCGTGGGAGCTCGGGCCGCAGTGGACACGCTGCTGCACGTGCACACACGCACGGTGTCACACCCACCACCCTCATGCGCGGCTGAGCTGCGTGTGGACACGGCTCGGTCTGGGCCGGGGCCACCTTCTGTGTGCAGCTAAGAACTGAGAGCAGAGCGGATAGAGGCGCCGGAAACAGGCCCACGCGGAAGCGTGCAGCAGGCTCTGCCACAGGTGGAAAAACTCGGCGGGGGAGGGGGCGGGGGCGGTCCTCAGTCTGGGAACCTCGGCGGGGACCTCACACCTGACACCGATCAACTCCACATGACCACAGCGGTTGACGGAAGACTGTAAATCCTGAGGACACAGAAACCGTGCAGATCGAGGGCGGGGCCAGGGGTGGGTAGAGTGGACGCGGAAAGCGACGTCGGTAAAGGACATCTGACACATCAGACCCGGTCCAGTTGCAACACTTTTGCTCCGGGAAAGACCCTGTGAAGATGAAACGCATGTTCCGGAGAAAATGTTTACACAGCTCGCATCCAGCCCGGCTGCTGCCCGGGGAACACGAGCAAACGACAGTCCAGGACACAAGAGCCGTTTCTCCACGGAGGACGTGCTGGGGCTGCGTGCGCACGTGGAAGGTGCTGGAGCGAACCCACCCCAGTGCGGGGTCACGATGCGCCTGCCAGAGCGGCCGGCACGGGGAGCGGTGACACCGGCAAGGGCAGGCGAGGACGCAGGGACGCGGGGCCCCTCACGCGAGGCTTCGCGGGGAGCAGACGGGACACGCTCTGGAGGACAGCCTGGTGGTTCCTGATAGAGCAGAACGCGCAGCCAGCCCGCGGCTCAGCGCCTGCTCTCGGGGGGAGGGTCTCCGGGAGATGCACTCGGCGCTCACGCCAGCCTTCCTGCAGGAGAGCCCGAAACCGGAAACACCCGGTGTCCCCGAGGGGCGTCTGGTGGACAGCGGTGCAGCCACAGTGTGGAACACGGCCCCCCGTGACAAGGAGCAGGGCCCTGACACGCACCACGACCTGGGTGCGTCTGAGATGAATCCCACGGACTGAAAAGCCAATCCCAGACTCATGCTGCCCGGCTCCCTTCATAGAACATTCTGGAAGTGACAGCATCGCAGAAATGGGGGACAGACGGTGGCCGTCAGGGAGATAGGTGTGTCGCTGCTGCTGGTGTGGCAGCGGCGGTGGCTGGGTGGCTCTGCACCCCGGCTGTGACCGCGTCCACACCCCAGGTGTGCATGCCCTGGGCATGCGGCACAGGGCACAGGGGTCTGTTCCTACCTTGCTCAGCGGCTCCCAGGCCAAAGCAGACAGGAGACGAGGAGGGGTGCGGGCAGGGTCACGGCGACCTAGGCCCTGTTGGCCCTGAGGCTCCTCTGATCAGGAGAAAGAAGGCAAGTGATTTTAACCAAGTGGAATCTGCCTAGCGGCCCGCGGGCTGGAACACGGGGTCCCAAGGTGCGCGCCGAAGCCTGAGGTGGGCTGGAGACCCTGCTCACCTCGTCCCTGTGAGGCTGCGGGTCCACGGGGAGCACTGGACGGTGAGCCGGCCTGACCCCCGGGGCTGAGTCACACGCTGGACTGTTGTCGCCAGTGGTGCGTGCAGCAGACGAAAGCCAGCACCCGCCTCTCCCGCGGTTTTGGAGCCCAGAGATCCTAGTTCAAGGTGTTGTGAGAGCCTGGCCCCCGCCGGAGGCTCCGGGAGGGAGTCTCCCCCGACCCTCAGTTTCTGGGGTGCCCGTGTCCCTTGGCTCGTGACTGAGTCACTGCAGGTCTGCACTGTCCCCACATGGACATCTCTTCTGCGTCCCAAACCCCCGCCTCTTCTTGAAAAGACACGGCCACGGGATGCGGCCCGCTGCACCCCTGCATGACCTCATCGTGCTCCTGCAGACCCTGTGTCCAAATAAGGCCAAACTCTGAGTCCCGGGGGGACGTGGACCTGGGGGTGGACGCCATTCACGCCAGTGACCATATTTGCAGAGAAAGTGAAGCAAAAGGAATTCATGTGAAAGGTCTCTGCCAAGTTCAGGGCTTGGCAGGCGTAAAATGAGAGGCTCAGAGGGGCCAGTGCCAGTCCCGTGTCGTTCTTGGTCACCGGGACAAGGGCTTCGGGTGTGCCTGCAGGGATGGGGAGGCGTGCAGGGGTGACCGGTCAGGGCAGGGAGGAGCGGGCAGGGGACAGAACGCAAGCATGCTTTCTGCTACGAACTGGAGACAATTGGTCTTTCTCGCTGGGCTTCCTGCTCTCAGTGAAGAAACGGGGCTCTGTGGGGCCAGCGCCCCCTCCCAAACCGGCGGATATCATACGCCCCCAGCTGCTCAGACAGCAGGAAGGGGCAGCAGGTGCAGGAGCCCCGTCTGCACGGACCCCGTGCGTCCGAGCCCCAGCCTCGCTCCACAGAGAACGGGATCAGGGAGACTCCGGAACTGGGTGCTCGGCATCAGAGACGGGACGTTTTCTGAGTTTGCTGGGAGTCCCCTTGGGAGACGTCGTGCCTGTGGTCTTTCTGACCGTGTTCCTGAAATCCCGCCCGCGCGGGGGCCCTCCCACCTCCGACCCCTGGCCCCGCCTCGCTGGGTGTCCCTGGCGGAGGCCCCAAGGGCAGGCAGTCTGGTTCCCGGGGGCCCGGGCCACCGCTGGTGAGGAAAGGAGCGAGGGAAGGAACGGGCCCACGACCCCCTGTGGGCCTGTCTGCTCTGGTGTTCCCTGCAGGGTGACGTCCTGACCACCAAGTACCAGGTCGACCTCGGGGACGGCTTCAGGGCCACGTACGTGAACCTCACGCTGACCGAGGAGCCCATCCGGCACCGCTACGAGAGCCCCGGCGTCTACCGCGTGTGGGTCAGCGCGGAGAACGTGGCGGGCCGCGACGAGGCGCTGCTCTTCGTGCAGGTCAACTGTAAGTCTGGCCCTTTGAGGCCAAGACTCACTCCCTGGGCCTGAGAGAACCGGGCCCGGGGGAAACGCAGGGAGTCCCTCAGGCCTGGCCAGGACCCCGCCCTCAGGACGGCAGGCCGGGGTCAGGGAGACAGGCAGGCAGGGCCCACGTCCACGGCCCTGGTGCTCTGTGCCCCAGTAGGGCTGGTGAGGACGCTGGTGGACGTAATGGTGGTGGTAGTGGTGGTGGTGGTGGTGGTGGTGGTGGTGGTGGTGGTGGTGGTGGTGGTGGTGGTGGTGGTGGTGGTGGTGG
>NC_043700.1:190949668-190961983 GCF_006229205.1 Suricata suricatta
GTGGTGGTGGTGGTGGTGGTGGTGGTGGTGGTGATGGTGGTGGTGGTGGTGGTGGCGGTGGAGGTGGTGGTGGTGGCAGTGATGGTGATGGTGGTGGTGGTGGTGATGGTGGAGGTGGTGGTGATGGTGGAGGTGGAGGTGGTGGTGGTGGCGGTGATGGTGATGGTGGTGATGGTGGTAGAGGTGGTGGCGGTGGTGGAGGTGGCGGTGATGATGGTGGCGGTGATGATGGCGGTGATGGTGATGGTGATGGTGGTGATGGTGGTGGTGGTGGTGATGGTGGCGGTGGTGGAGGTGGCGGTGATGATGGTGGTGGTGATGATGGCGGTGATGGTGATGGTGATGGTGGTGGTGGTGGTGGTGGCGGTGATGGTGATGGTGATGGTGATGGTGATGGTGGTGGTGATGGTGGTGGTGATGGTGGTGGTGATGGTGATGGTGATGGTGGTGGTGGAGGTGGTGGAGGTGGTGGTGATGGTGGCGGTGATGGTGGTGGTGGTGGTGATGATGGTGATGGTGATGGTGATGGTGGTGGTGGTGGTGGTGATGGTGATGGAGGTGATAATAATGATGAGTGAGGTCATGGTGAAAATGTAGAGATGGAGCTGGTGATAGTGGCGGTAGTGATGACAGTCATGAAGTTGATGGTGACCATGACCCACAAGCCCCTCTGAAGGGCCAGTGCCCTGATGCCCTCTAACCCCGGCCTTTCCCCGGACCCCGCAGCTCCCCTGCAGGCCCTCCACCTCGAAGTGGTTCCCATCGTTGGCCTCAACCAGGAGGTGAACCTCACAGCCGTGCTGCTGCCCCTGAACCCCAACCTCACCGTCTTCTACTGGTGGATCGGCCACAGCCTGCAGGTGCGCTGGCCCCGGGACCCACTCATTGGCTGGCACTCGGGTGAGAGCAGGGCAGGGCAGTGCCCCAGGGCCAGGGCAGCAGGACACAGGCTATGACACTGTGGACTTGAGGGGGACGCACCCTAGCCTTTCCTCGTGAGTGTCTGCTCGCGTCTGGCTGTGTCTGAGTGTGGCGGACACAGGATAAAGCGGACCGGATGCTCCCTTTTCCTGGGGAGAGAGGTGTGAGCAGAACAGGTGGCCCGAGCGGTGACAGGCATCACAGAAGGGGGCAGGTGAGGTGTTGTGAGCTCCAGGGAAGGTCAGGCCTTTTCTAGTCTGGCTGCTGGGTGTGCTCAGGGAAGGCTTCATGGAGGAGGGCAGTCACTGGGGCCGGATGGATCTCAGAAGCCCCGCCCAGAGCCCTGGGTGTGCCCTGTGAGCGGCAGGGAGCCACAGACAGTGGCTGGTCAGAGAGCTGCAGGGCGTCTGTGCGCAGGGCTGCCCACCTTAGCCTGGGAGCCCTCGAGACCCAAAGAGGGATGTCCCTCCCTCGCTCAGGAGGCTTATCCCTGCGCCCCAGGCAGAAGGACCCCAGCAGTGCTGAAGTCCCAGACCCAGAAGCCGGGTGGGGAGGGGCTGTGGGCCCAGGCTGTGTTCCTGGAATGGGGGCTGGGGTTGAGGTCTGGAAGGAAGGGGACACTGGGAGACTCGGCCCAGGCTGCGTTGGCGTAGAACTGGTGTCTCTGGGGGGCCCTCCTGTGCCCCCCACCCCTGCTGTCCCGATGTCCTGACCAGAGCAGTGAGCGTTCCCGGTGAGGCCTGGGCAGCAGGCGGGTCGCGGGGCAGGCTCTCCCGCATGGACCTGCCCTGACCGCCCTCCTGGTCCCCGCAGCCCCTGCTCTCCTTGGAGAACTCTGTGACCACGCGGTTTGCAGACACGGGGGACGTGCGGGTGACGGTGCAGGCCGCCTGCGGGAACTCGGTGCTGCAGGACTCCAAGGTGGTCCGTGTGATGGGTGAGCCCCCTCCCCCTCCCCAGGGGTGGGAGCACCTCTTGTCCTTCTCGGGAGCGCTGCTTCGGGTGACAAACAGCCACAGGCTAGGGAGGGGAGCGGGTGAACACAGTTCTGACGGTCCCCGGCCTCCCTGGCCTCAGTTTCCCCATCTGTAAAATGAACACGGACGAGTCTTCGTGTCCAGTGGCACTCATGGGCCTCACACGGCTCAGAATGAGGACGTGTGGCTGAGTGACTTGTCAGGGCCACCAGGTCTGCCTGCGTCCCAGCAGCCTGACCTCTCCTGCCCCCTTGTCACATGTTATATCTTAAAGTAAGAGGACCCCTCATATAGCCTTTGTTCAAACTCCCGTTCTGAGTCGGCATTCCATTCACCGGCACTCACGGGGCCCCAAGTCCCTCATGGGAGACATTTACAAGATTAATCCTACAAATGGAGGGGACCCCCCCCAGTGTGCTGTTAGCCTCGTCATCACGTGATAAAACCTCATTTTGCTTCAAGAACAGCCTCTCCCGTGGACAGCAGCCATCAGTAAAATGCTTAGTGGGCCTGCCTTTGGCTGTTCCTTCAATCACAAACACATGCGCACAGGGTCCTGAGCCCGGGGCTCTGAAATAGTCACCACCTCCCCTGCAGAAAGACGCTGGGTTCTTGGTTCACAAAGCACTTGTCCCTTGGGCCGCTCAGCGCCACAAAGTCCCCGCCCATGGGGCTCAGGACTTCCCTGGAGGGACTACAGTGAGGCTGCCGGTCCTCTCACACCACCTGCCCGGGGCTCTAGGGTGGGCCTCCTAGTTGGGGACCCTGGCAAATGGGAGAGAAAGAGAAGGTGGGACCTCTGCCCTCAAGGGACTCTTACTCTGGTGGGGAGACCAGCCCAGTGGAAGTCCATGAGTCCCTAGGGGAATGCAAGCCCAACCACAGGGTAAGTCATTGTGGGTGAACGAGGCAGACCTCGGAGGGCAGGGTTGGCGCGTGCCGGGCCCTCCCTCCCCGGCGGGCACACGGGATCCTAAGCCAGGGCGGTCCTGGGCCATCCAGGGTGCACGGCCTCCTGCCCGGGGACGGAGCCCTGCTGCCCAGGCCTGACCAGCCCGCCGTCTCTGCCTCTTTCCAGACCAGTTTCAGGTGGTGCCTCTGCGGTTCTCCAAGGACTTGGACGCGCAAAACCCCAACACCCCCGAGTGGAGAGAGGACGTCGGCCTGGTGGTGACCCGGCTGCTCTCCAAGGTGCCCTAGCTCGCCCCATGCCAGGGGAGGCTCGGAGAGGCGGAGCCCCAGAGCCCCAGGGCAGGGAGGGGCGGGGAGGAGGGGTGGGGCTGGTGGAGCCCTGTCCTGGTGACCCCGCCTTCAGGCTGGCTGCCGGGTGCTGGGGCCCACTGCCCTGGCTCTGCAGGACAGGCGGCTGGAGCGCCAGCTCACAGGGGAGCGACAGGCCGACTCCTCCATGCACATGGTGTGCACACCAGCTGCTTGCACGGGACACAGCCACTGTCCTCTGATGCCCAGAATCTCCTTAGTATGATACTCATTTATTCACGGAGTTTCTATTCTGGGCCAGATGCCGGAGCCAGAGAATCGGGGTGACTGTGGCCCCTGGGAGCTCACACAACGCAGACTGAGGCTGTGCGTCGGGGGGCATAGGGCACTGGGGACCCTTGGTCCCTCGGTGAGGGACAGAGAAGCCCCCCACAGTCATCCAAGGCTGTCACAGACAGAGGCCCACTCTGCCCATGCCTCTCCTCAAGTGGTTAATGATGCTGGCGATACTGTTCTGGGCGTTGAAGGGTGAATAGGAGTTTGCCAGATGGAAGTGCGTGGAGTGGGATTTTCAAAGGCAGGAACTTTGTGGGCTGGAGGAGCTGTTTGGTCAGGAGCCTTGACCTCTGGGAAGACATTAGCCAGAGGGGTCTGCTCACCCTCAGTGTGAGGAACGGACTGGAGGGAGCAGGCCTGGCCTGGGGGGAGGCCATTGTCGGGGGTGTAGGGGGCTGAGGGACCAGGAGGGCTGGGCGGCAGGAGGTGGAACAGGGGACCACCGGGCTCGGGGGCCATCTCTGTGGGGTGCAGGGTCAGGAATAGCTCGCAGGACCAGTGGCCAGGACTTGGACAGACCAAGAGGAGAGAGAGGGCATTCCTGGGGGTGCCCTGGGGCATGGAGGGGACAGAGAAGGCAGGTGGCTCAGGGTGGCTTGTCTGCATCCCTGCAGGAGACCAGCGTCCCCGAGGAGCTGCTGGTGACGGTTGTGAAGCCGGGGCTGCCCACCTTGGCCGACCTGAACGTGCTCCTGCCCCCGCCCGGGCCCACAAGGAAGGGGAGCCTCACAAGTGACAAGGTACCTCCCGAGGCCCCCAGACCCACGTTCTCCCTGCAGTGCCTGGATCTGGTGGCCTAGTGCCCAGGGTCTGGTGGCCTAGTGCCCAGGGTCTCGCGCTAAGTCACAGCAAGCACAGAGTCTCCAGGGTCTTCGTCACGAAGAGGACCATGTCCCCCCGACCACTGCCTGACGCAGGCGGCCGGCTCTCCTCCCTCTGTGGCCACAGCCCTGGGACTCTGGTGGCCTCCAAGATCACCGTTTACAGGAATGGGGAGGCGCAGGGCACCGGGGCTGGACCACCCCCCAGGAGGTGTCCCAGTGGCCTGATTGGTCCTACTGGGCCCAGCTGGGTGTAAGGGCTGTGGGCACCCAGGGTGTGGTCTCGGGACGGAGTAGAAATCAGCGCCCAGCCACTTGGCAGATGCCTTCACTGCTTAGGACGACTTCCAAAGAATAGCCCTCGGCTGGGCAAGAAGACCCACTGTGTGGCGGGCACCATCTGGGGACCCAAGGACGAGTGGGGGCCACTTGGGTGCCCTGGGGTGGCCGAACCTCTTCCCCAAACAGAGAGTAACTAGGGTGAAGGAGGAGAGGGGAAAGTGGACCCTGGCACTGCCGGGCTCCTGCAGGCTCTCCGGAAGCTTAGGCGGGGCTGGTGTCAGGCACGGCCCCGAGGGTGTGCGCGCAGGGCAGGATATGCCCGTTCACGCGCACAGCCCGGGGCGGCCACGAGCCGGACGCCCACCACCGGGGGTCCAGGGGTGGATGGGCCAGCGTGGTCCGTCCGCACGGCACAGCCTTATGCAACCGTAAAAGGGATGCAGGTCTGACACCTGCCACCACTGGGCTGAGCCCGGAGACAGGAAGCGGCGGGAAGCCGCCACCAAGGCCGCCTGCCGTGTGCCTGCGCGGATGGGGACTGCCCCGAGGATGGTGAAGAATCCTAGGGACTCGTCAGGGCCACTGACCGCGCGGCAGCCGCCTGGCCCTTGCTGCGTGCTGGGCGCAGGGCGAGAGGCATTGACCTTGCCACAGAAGGGGGTGCAGCTCCTCCGGGCCATGGCGAAGGCGCAGAATCCGGTGCCTCCCCACGGTCTTCAAGCGGGGGGTTTGGGCCTGTCATTCACATGTCCCAGACGCAGACCCCACATTCAGGGAACGCCAGGTGCCAAGATGCTGCTCATGGAGGCCGATTTGGCCCCAGGATGTCCCACCCCAGGCACCCTGGGAGGGGGGCCCCGGGGACCGCCATCCCGTGGGAGGCCCCCTCCTGCAGCACTTCTATCCCCACCTGTGCGGGGGAGTGACACAGGAGCATCCACTCAGGCCAGCTGGCTCCCTTCTGAACACCAGGCAAACTGGCCATTTCCCGGAGGCCAGCTGCGCCCCCCGCCCCCATGATCCAGCAACGTCACCTCCTGGGGGTGCTCCCCCTCAGGGGTGCGGCCACTCCCTGGCCTGGGTCACCTGTCCCGTCCCCATCTTGTTCTCACCATGGTCTCCTTCTCTGGGAAACCCCCCAGGCCTCCTGCAGCACCCCGGGTTCCCCAACTTTACCGCGCTCTGTGGTCCCAACCAAAACAAGAGCTCTCGGGCCCCAGCTCACCTTTTTGCCCCTTCATTGGTTCTCAGTGCAAGCTGCCTAGCACTCCCATTTTACAGATGAGGAAACTGAGACCCAAAGACGCTGAGTGCCCCCCCCAATCCCGCATCTCTGGAGGGTCAGAGCGGATGTCTGCCCAGCTCTCCCACAGGGAGAGGGACCCTGTCACTCTCCTCTTTCTGCTTTCAGAGACTCCTGGCCATTCAGCAGGTGCTGAAGGCGCAGAAGATCAGCTTTGTCCTGCGAGGCGGGGTCCGGGTCCTGGTGGCCATGAGGGACACAGACACAGGTGAGAAGCCAGGGGCTTCCCTTGGCCTGGCCGTGCCAGCCCCTGCAGGGTCGATGGGGTGTCACCCGGCCTGTGTCAGACAACACTGTCACTACGGGGCCTGGGGACAGGAGACCCCTCAGGAGCCACCAGCTCCTCCTGGCCGGGCGGCCGCCTCCAGTTACAACCGGTCAGACCCAAGGGCCTTGCTCAGTCCACAGATGCAACACGTGACCCTGGCTTTAATTGACAGACATTTAGGGTCTCAGAGGACTTCAGGCCCCGCCCCCACCGGGGGTGTGTCCTTTCTGGTCAGTTTGGGGAAGAATCTTTGCCGAAGCCGAGGCCCGTCCCTCTCCCGCCTTCCAGAAGGAGGGGCCAGGCCCTCGTGCGCACAGTGGGAGTCGGGAGGCCTGGGGGCCGGGGTTCCCCTGAGGTCTGCCCACATGCTCAGCCACACGGGGAGCACTTGCCCGTGGGGGCCGGGGTGGGGGGCCGGGGCCCGCTGACCGCCCCTGCTCTCCTTGCAGACTCTCCGAGGCTGGGAGGCGGTGGTGGCTACTGGGCGGTGGCGGTCCTCGTGGTCATCGGACTCTTCGCAGTGGGCGTGTTCATCCTCTACAAGTTCAAAAGGCAAGGCCGCCACCAGGTCGGGCCCAGGGCAGCACCCTCAGTGGGCTGCGCGGGGAGGGCATGAGGCTAGACGGGCTCCCGGTTCTGAAGGGCACGGTCCCGGGAGACACAGCCAGCCGCTGGCGACCCCACGACTGTGCTCCACCCCGTCTCCTGTCGGCCGGCATCGCGGCCTTAGGCCCCCGTCCGTTTTACAGATGAGGAGATCTGGGCTCAGAGAGGTGATGCAGTGTGCCCAGGGCCGCACAGCCGGTGAGCCAGGCTGGCCCAGACGCCCTCCCCTCCAGCACTCAGCACCCCTGCCCCTGGCAGGGGTGCAGGGAGCCCTGGCGGGGGCCCTGCTGAAGCTAGAAGGGATTGCGAGCACACTGTGCAGAGCTCAGTGCAGGCTGCCGGGGCTCTCCCCTGCTCTGGGCCTGCTCTGGGCCTGCTCCTCCTCTGTCAAATGGGTTTAATAACCCCCGTTCTGGGGTCCCTCGCGGCCACGCTGGCGGGGCTGGTGAGCCTGAACCTACCTGGATTCTGGAACGAGCCACACATGTCACCAGACTCATTCTTCAAAGGGCAGCTTCCGAGATGTGACCTCACTGCTTCTCCTGTCTTGCTGGTTCAGGTCCAGAGGCCTCAGGGCCGCCCTTCGGGACAGTCCAAGATGCACTGAGCCTTCCCTTCGTGCCCCTGTGAGGCGGGGGGTCCCTCCTCCAGCCCCGTCTTCCCCCAGGCCCTGGGCCCCACTCACCCCTCTCCACACCATGCCCCCCAGCTCCTTTATGTTTGGTTGGTGTTTTAAGTAGTCATCACGTGCCCGCCACACGCCTCCTTGTGGGTCATCAGCTCTCTTGTTTGGTTCCAACTGAACGGGCAGCCTGAGGTGCTCCGAGAGTGTGTAACAGGGACCTGAGCTGGTCTGGAGAATCTGGGAGGCCTTCTCTGAGGAGGCGATTTCTGAATGGGGGTCCTGAAGGATCCTGCTCGCTGAGCCGAGAGGCTGGAGTGGAGCCAGGCTGTGGCCCTCCTTGGTGTGCAGGCTTGACGAGGCCCTGGTTTCTGGTGGGCAGGCCCACCTGGGTGTCCCCCGCTGGCACCTCAAATTCAATCTAACTCAAGATCCTGGCCCCAAAAAGCCCCTCCTGGATTAAGGACACAGCCCTCTGCCAGGTGCCTGGATCGGGAACGCCATCTGCTCCCTGTCCGTTCCCTCCCCGCAGCCCGGATGACACAGCTCGACACCCACAGCCACTCTGAACGTGGGATTTGTCACAGCTGGGAAGTGGCATCTGAGACCAGGATTTCTGGGGCTAAAGTGAGGGCTGCTCCCTAGCCCGAATCAGGGTCAGCTTAAATCAGGGATCGGCAAAGCCCCAGGGCCTGGAACTCGGGGCTGGGGCAGAGGGTCCCCTGCTGGCCAAGGCCCCTCCTGGGCCCCCCCTGAGTCTTCAGGTGAGTGACAGATGCACTTGACCCCTTGAGAGGCAGGTTCACGCCCTCTTTGCCTCCAGGGTGTGACGTGGGGCCAGGTGGAGAGATGCTGCCTTCATCCTGATTGCACCCCGTCCTGGAAGGGTCTGCTCTCCGCCTGGAGGCCGCCTGGCGCCCGCTGTCCGTGGTGCTGACCCCAGGCCCACCGCCACGCGGTACCGGGCTCTACACACCGGACAGTCACGGTTCCGCTGGGGTGGGGGTCGGTGGGGCCTGATATTTACCTGGATGCACACAGGGCTGTCTCCCAGCAGCACCACCCTCAGTGAAAGGGGTCCCTGACCCCCCTCGCCCGTCACTCCTTATTGTCCCATGCTGTGCTAAGGGCTGCCTCACTTAAGTTTTCCCAAAGACGGGCCACAGAGGTGTGGCTGGGCCAGGTGGGACTTGATCAGAGCCTCGACTTCCGGATCTGTGGAATGGGCACGCTCGTTCCCCCATGGATATGAAGAGCAAGCATCCTTCCAGCCCCCCTCTGCCACTCACCGGGCCAGGGGGGCTGGGCGAGGGGGGCGGGGTCTGGCGTCCTGTGTATTTGCAGAGATTAAACGAAAAAGGAGGGACTTGCAGCCCCATCTGCCCTGTGTGGGTCTCCATCCTGGAGCACCCTTCACCCTGAGTGCAAGGCCGGGCCAGACTGGGCGGCCCAACACTGCCTGCCATCCACGGGCTCCCAGGATCCCCCTGGGGGGCCTGCCTCAGCTTCTTCATCTGTGAAAGGGGACTGAGAAGAAGGGGGTGGGGGAAGGGGAGGAGGAAAAGAAGGCAAGGAGAGGGAGGAGGAGGGAGAAGAGAGGAGGGGGAGGGGCAGGACCTCCAGCCCCAGCAGGCATGCTCCTGTGTGCCCTCCTCCGGCTCCAGGGCAGTTAGCTGGTAGGGGTAGGGGGGGTGGGGGGAGGAGTGTCAGGCTGCAGGGATGGCCCTGAGGCACCTTTCTGAGCTGGAGCTGTGGCGGAGGCCAGGGGCTGGGTGCACCCCCACCCATTTCTCTTTCCCCGTGCATGTCAGCATGGACTTTGTCCGGGGCAGGGTTGGTGGGTCAAGGCCACGGAAGGGACAGAATTCCGGCCTCATTAGCTGTGTTCCTCAGACGCCCCCCCTCCCCCCTCTAGGGCCAGATAGCAGCTCTACAGAGAGTTCCAGATAACTGTCCCCGGAGGAGGAGGATGGGAGGAGGAGGAAGGGGAGGACCCCGGGTGGCCCCAGAAGGTGCCCCGCACAGGGATGAGGGTGTAAGTGCCGGTCCACTGCCCGGCATCCTGAGGGTTGCCTTGGAAACAGCGCACAGTCGGGGGTGGGGGGGTCCACTCCCAGGGCGCCAGGTCATGCGGGGAAGGCGAGCCGAGCAGCAGAGAAATGCGCCGCTGGTCCTGAGGCTCTGACACGGCCTTGGGGTCCAGGGAGCTGGCTCAGTTCCTGGCGGTGGAGCAGTCAGTGTGGGCTGGGCTCAGCTGCCATAACAAACAGCCCCGACGGCTCAAGGGGCTCGCGGCCACCAAAGGCTGACTTCTCCCTCATGCTGTCCCCTGGGGCTGGGAGGGGCCAGCGTCTGGTAGCAGCTCGGGGGCAGGGCCATTTCGAGATGCAGGAGGCCCAGCTGAGGGAAGAGAGTTCTGGAGGGACCAAGTCCCCCCGTAAGTGTTTCAGCCTGGAGGTGACATGTGCCACCTTTATTCACCCTCAGTGGGGAGAACTGGTCACATGGTCCGGCCCAGCCCGGAGGCCTGAAGGTGCACCTGACATCCTGACATCTGGGCATTCCTGCAGAATGGGCGGGGCTTGGGGGGCAGCGTCTGAGATAGCCTGCTCTTCCCCTCGGGGCGGGGGGCTCTTCCTCTGAATAACTCGGTGTTTACGTGAAGGAGCCTGGCTGAGGGGCCCTGAGCCCCGGTCCAGCTGAGACAGAGGGGCTGTGCCCACGGTCTCCTCCCCCTTTGGCCCTGGAGGGACAGGAACTAGAGACAGCACAGTCCTGGGACCTGGGCATGGGCAGGAGCCTCTCAGAGCCAGGTCAGCGTCCTGTGTCTCTCGGGAATGCCTGTCCCACCGACCTAGTGGCCGGTTGGGACTGCTGTCCCGGAGACGCCGGGTGACGGGGAGCCACAGGACAGTAAAATACCCCCCTCCCACGGCTGCAGTATGATCTCAGTCTAGGTACCAGGGGAGACAGACAGTGAGCACCCGTGCCCCGGGGCAGAGGGGAATCCAGGTCTGCAGAGCTCACAAGAGGGAGGGCTTCCAGGAGGAGGTGGTTTGGCGCAGAAATGAGGCAGGAGATGAGATCCGGGAGCACTGCCTGCACCCTGGGCGGCGCCCTGAGCCCCACCCCTGAGCCCCGCCTCTGCCCCGCAGGAAACGCCCAGGCAGGACCGTGTACGCCCAGATGCACAATGAGAAGGAGCAGGAGATGACGAGCCCCGTGAGCCACAGCCAGGGCGTCCAGAGCGCCATCCAGGGTGAGGAGTTTATAGATGATGATCTCGACTCGCAGACTCTAGGTAACGCCCGTCCCGGAAACCCGCCTCCCCACGCTCCTGTGGGTCCCTGCCCGGCGGGCACTCGCTCAGGACCCAGGGCCAGGCCGACGGTGGCTCTGTGTCCCCTCCATCCGAGGAGGGGATGGCCGGAGATTACGTCAGTGGCCTGGGGCAGCGGGCACCACGTCTGGCAGCGCCCAGTGCCCCGTCAGCCCCCCTGGGGGAGCCCCCACGGGAAAGCGGACTCTTCTCAGGATGTGGGTGGCCCCTTCCCAGTGCTCCCCGCCGTCCTGTTCCCGGAAGGATTTCTCGAGCATGTGCACATGGACGTCGCCGCCGGTGCGCTGCACTTTACGGCTTGGAAAGTGCCCTGGCTCCTGCGGTGTCCCTGACCCCTGACCATGCCTGGTGGGGAGAGTCCGTCACCCGCCGCACTGCACACGCCGCACGGCTCTCCCGCTCGTGCTGGTCACCCAAGTCCTCCTTGAGGGGGCACCTGGGGGTGGCGTGAAGACGCCCTGAAGGTGTCGCTGTCGCCACGGATTGTCAGTACGATTGGTCTTGTCCCCTCTCTGCTGTCCTCACCGCAGACCCAGGACAGATGGAAATCGATGTCTCACTTTTTAAGTGGCTGAAGACGGGGCTGAGAGGTGAAGTCATTCGCCTAGGTGGCGCACCCCACGGGTGGCTGACGTTGAATCCAGCCCGGGCCAGCCCGCCCCCTGAGCCTGTGTCCTTCAGTTTCTCCAGGAGGCGACCCTCGCCCTTTCTCCTTCCCCCAAATGCCGCAGGGGCCCCTCTGGAGGACGGCCAGCCCCGCTGTGCTCCCCAGGAGTGCCGCCTCTGCCCCTTCCTGGGACGCGGTGACAGCTCAGTGTCCTGAGCCCTGGCTCCGGCCGGCCCGGGCTGAGGGACCTCGGGGAGGCAGGCCCCAGCAGCCTGGCCATTTGGCCGATAAACCAGCTGAGATTCAGAGCGGTCACTTAGCCGATAACCGGATCCAAGCCCAGCTCCGCGGCTCCGAAGCTGGTGCCCTCCCCTCCCCCTACCGCAGCCCCCAGGCTGGAGGTGCACTCCCAGGGGTGAGACCCTCCACCGGACTCTCCCCTGCCAGGGGCTCACGCTGCCTCCCACATAGCCCGTCCCCACCTGCGTGCAGGGGGCCCCACACCCCCGTGGGACAGCAGTGGCTGCAGTCCGGAAGCAGGCCCGGGGTTTCCCAGGCTTGGCCAGAGGGCATTGGTGTCGCAGAAGACCCGAGCTCTGGTCTCCTGCCTGTGGTGTGTGTTTGCTGTCACGCTCCTGAAGAACAATCATGAGCAGAACACTGGGGAGCACTTAGTATGCGCCAGGGGCATTTCCCCATGTAAGCCCCCAGGCGGTGCAAACCAAGGCCACAGGGTGAGAGACCTCGATGAGGAGACCTGGAGACCCGCAGCTGCCCCCTCCCCGAACCCCCCCCCACCCAGGACGTTGCGGAGGCGGCTCTTGTGCAACTCCAGGGCTGCCTCCCTCCCCCTCCCCCTCCCCCCACGGGGAGCCTCCGTCCCCTGGTCTCGTGATGCAGTCCCCACGCAGGACCCCCCCTGGAGGCCTGCGTTCTGACGTCACCGCGCCCCTTCTCTCTCCTCCGCTCACGCCGCGCCCCGCAGCGCCCGCCGCCAGGAGGGGGCGCAGC
>NC_043700.1:190962083-190964738 GCF_006229205.1 Suricata suricatta
GGAAAGACCCCCCACCGCCCCGCACGACGCGCAGGCACCACCCGCACGGCTGGAGGAAGCGCGGGATGTGCCCCGCACGTTGGCCGCGTGGCGCTGCCAAGCTGCCAAGGCCACGCTGGGTACCCCGCGCCCTCTGCAGGGGGGCGGGGAACGTGCTCACGGGCGGCCGTGTCTGTGTCCTAGGGAATCACTCGGGCGTGGTCCTGAGCATCAACTCGCGAGAGATGCACAGCTACCTGGTGAGCTGATGGCCCCCGAGGCCCGCGCCCCGGACACTCTCCTCTGCGCCGGCTCATCCCCGGAGGGCACCGGTGCTGGGACCCGAGTCCCCTCAGAGACCTGCGGAAGCGCCCCCTCCCCTCAGCTCATGCCCGCACGGGGGCCTGACCCCCGACCCCCCGGACACCAGGCCCAAGGCGCCCCCCACTGCCCCCAGCCCGACTGGGCACTTCTCTGTCCCCGGACCCCGCGTGGCTGCCCTACACCACGTGGCCCCAGCCCGAGGCCCGGCCACCCTAGAGACAGGAGGTGCGCCTACCGGTCACCCTGAACCGGGGAGCCCCTGTCCCCATGCAGTGACCCAGGAGCCCTGCCGGCTTTCTTCTTCATAACCCCCAGGAAGGCGGCTCCTACCTGCATGGCCTCCCTCTGCGGGGGCCGCCCCTTCAGAGTCCAGAAAGCCTGTGACCCAGACCCCACCCCTGTCCTGGGCCTCCCAACACAGCCCTCCGTGCCTCCCGCTGTCCGCCTCTTTTTAAACTGCAGATAATGTAAATACCTCTTTAGGTAGCTGTTTGCGTTCTGGGGGTGGGGGGTCGTTCAGCTTTCTTCTCTGTGGTCAGGCAGTAGCCATCTGGGTTGCTTTGTCAGAGCCCCCTTCTCTTTTAGTGCCCAGCGCGGCCCCTCTGCCTCCCAGGCTCCATTCCCAACCCCGCGACCAGAGGGACAGGTGCTCTGATGGCTCTGCCCCACCCCCCACCCCCCACTCCGGGCCCGGGGCCTGCACTTCTGCAGCCAGCCAGCAGGTGGCACCGTCCGCAGGCTCCCTGCCCATCGGCAGGGGTCTCCGCCTCCCCATGGGCGCGGTGGGAACCGCCCCTTGGACGAATCCGGGTAGGGGACAGGGTCCAGAAGAGGGTTCAGATGGCAGAGCGGGAAGGGCCGCCTAGGAGTGTGCCCCTCCCTTATTCTGAAGATGGAGAAATTGAGGCCCAGAGAGGCGGTGACTTTCCCAAAGTCACACAGCAAGAAGGTAGCAGAGGTGCCCCAGGGACCAGCCCTCTGCGCCCCGTGCAGTGAGTGCGCTCACTCACAGGTGCCTAGAATCAGGGACGCTAGCCGAAGTCTACATGTGAATATGGAGGGGTGCTCACCTTTTGCCTTGAAACCGGAAGTCCGTATTCTCCCTCCCGCCCTCCTCTCCTCCCCCTTATTCTCCCTCCTCCCTCCTCCTCTTCCCTTCTCCCCCACTTCCCCTCCTGGGCAGGGCTCCCAGCCCCCCAGGTCTTCCCCTGGGAGGTGGGGGCACCAGAGCTCAGGCTGGGAGCTCTGGCTGGTGGTGAATCCAGAATAAGGCCGAGGGGGTGTTAACTCACTTCCTTACAAAGGCCTGCAAGGGGGGGGGGCGGGATGAGCTGTCACACCCACAACAGCCCCCAGCACTCAGGAGCCCCTCAGTCTGTGTGGCACAAATAGGGTCTTTGGGACCACAACGAGGAAGGGGGCCCTGTGTGTCACACGCCAGGTGGTGGAGGCATCCTTCTCCCCAGCCGCCTGCCCCACCCCAGAGGTCAGCTTGCAAGTCGTTCTTAAGACCCCGCCTTGGGGAAGGGCTGGGGCCCAGGGACAGAGTGGACGTGTTGCTGGTGAGGTGGGCATGGGAGCCCCGCTGGGACTCTCGGACCTTTGCCACCGGCCTCCCACTGTTTGCAGTGTTCACACACCTTAGGGAGCCTGCGCCCCGCCATCCACCTCCAGCTGCTCCACTGAGCATCAGACACCCAGGGACAGACACTGTCCGCACCACCCAGAGCCGAGGTCAAGGTCAGCATGCGTCCCCTGGACACAGTCCCCCAACCCAGCTCACCAGTGCCCGCAGGCGACCGCCCCTTTGACCTTCCTCGACCACTCAAGTTCATTCTCTCTCCTGTTTGGGTCAGGGTTTTTTCCCCCTTAGTTGTGTTTTTCTCGTATTTTATGTTATTATTTCTATTAAGAGTGTCTTGAGTGTGTGGACCCCAGAGCCGGGAGTAAGGTGACATCTCACATACCTTGTACGTTTCCATCCCCATAACCACACAGACCCACGAGGTGTGTGGGTCCCCGGCTAGACATTTGAGGTTCCACGAATGTGCTGCACAGGCGCCCGGGTGACGTGTGGTCTTCAGTGGGGCAGCTAACACTTCGCCCGACCGGGCTCTGCCCATACTTGGTACGTCACGTAACAAAGATGCAGAAAAGTCTTTCTTATTTTTCCTTTTTAAAAATCAATAAATCATTTGTGATGCTTTTAACAGATTAAATGAATATAATCAGCTTTTGCCTTATTATGAAGCTATTATTCCACATTTCTCTAAACACAAACACACACACACATACGGGCCCCCAGAACTGTGGTCTCAGGGCCCCCGGGACAGGGGCGGGGGGGGGGGGTCC